>NC_091992.1:1356894-1378721 GCF_044704955.1 Pristiophorus japonicus | reverse complement strand
GTGACAGTGAATTCACTCTGTGAAGAATTTCCCCTAAATTCTTTCTTCTGTTTGTTTATTTAAACACCCGCTTGTTCTGGAGTCAACCACAAGTGGAAACACTTTGAACACATGGGGCCCGAGTTTGGTCAAACCTAAGTTCCACCCATGTACCGTCGAAAGGAACGCTAAGATCGTGACGGTGCTCTGGGCGGAAGTTTGGTGGAAAAAACCGGCCGGCGGAAAGAACAGGCCTTGCACACTGATTCTGGGCGTCAGTGAGCGGTCAGGGGATTCTGGGCGTCAGTGAGCGGTCAGGGGATTCTGGGCAGCAGTGAGCGGTCAGGGGATTCTGGGCGTCAGTGAGCGGTCAGGGGATTCTGGGCGTCAGTGAGTGGTCAGGGGATTCTGGGCGTCAGTGAGCGGTCAGGGGATTCTGGGCAGCAGTGAGCGGTCAGGGGATTCTGGGCAGCAGTGAGCGGTCAGGGGATTCTGGGCAGCAGTGAGCGGTCAGGGGATTCTGGGCAGCAGTGAGCGGTCAGGGGATTCTGGGCAGCAGTGAGCGGTCAGGGGATTCTGGGCGGCAGTGAGCGGTCAGGGGATTCTGGGCGGCAGTGAGCGGTCAGGGGATTCTGGGCGGTAAATGTGATCCTTGGCGAAGTAACGCTGAGGACAGAGTGAGGGGGAACGGGGGAAAAAATTCAACAAATGGACAAAAACCTTTTCCAAATCGTCCGGGGGCCCCGAGCTGCAAAAGGAAAGGACGATAACGAGTCTCGCAGGTCTTCGTACTTACTGTTCAGGTCAGACCTGCCTCCACACGCTGGGTGGTCTCTCCTGCTGTCGGAGCGGAGGGCCACCCGGACCAACCTTGGGAGGGAGCGGGTGGGAGGACTCTCGTGGGCGGCGCACGCCCGCGGTCTCTCCCCGCCGGCAGGAGGGCCTCACCAAACTCGCTCGGAGGGGAGAGTGCCCAGAAAACATTGAGATCGCGGAGAAAACTCAGCGGCAGCCAGCGGTAAGTCCATTGAACAGCACTGAAGGTGGCCATTCGGCCCATTGAATCTCTGCTTCGAAGAGCCATCCAGTTAGCCCACCCCTGCTCTTTCCCCACAGCCTTGCAATGTTTTCTTCATCAAGTATTGATCCAATTCCCTTTTGAAGGCTACTATTGAATCTGCCTCCACCACCCTATCAGGCAGTATGACCCTGAACACTATACTCCTGGTCTGTGTGATCCAGTCATCATCATCAGAGGCAGTCCCACGAAATCGAGGAAGACTTGCTTCCACTCTTAGCATGAGTTCTCAGGTGGCTGAACAGTCCAATACGAGAACCACAGTCCCTGTCACAGGTGGGACAGACAGTGGTTGAGGGAAGGGGAGGGTGGGACTGGTTTGCCGCACGCTCCTTCTGCCTGCGCTTGGTTTCCGCATGCTCTCGACGACGAGACTCAAGGAGCTCAGCGCCCTCCCGGATGCACTTCCTCCACTTAGGGCGCTCTTTGGCCAGGGACTCCCAGGTGTCAGTGGGGATGTTGCACTTTATCAGGGAGGCTTTGAGGGTGTCCTTGTAACATTTCCTCTGCCCACCTTTGGCTCGTTTGCCGTGGACGAGTTCTTAGTAGAGCGCTTGCTTTGGGAGTCTCGTGTCTGGCATGTGCACTACATGGCCTGCCCAGCGGAGCTGATCAAGTGTGGTCAGTGCTTCGATGCTGGGGATGTTGGCCTGGTCGAGGACACTAACGTTGGTGTGTCTGTCGTCCCAGGGGATTTGTAGGATCTTGCGGAGGCATCATTGGTGGTATTTCTCCAGCGGTTTGAGGTGTCTACTGTACATGATCCATGTTTCTGAGCCATACAGGAGGGCGGGTATTACTAGCCCTGTAGACCATGAGCTTGGTGGCAGTTTTGAGGGGCTGGTCTTCAAACACTCTTTTCCTCAGGCGGCCGAAGGCTGCACTGGCGCACGGGAGGCGGTGGTGAATCTCGTCGTCAGTGTCTGCTCTTGTTGATAGGAGACTCCCGAGATAAGGGAAGTGGTCCACGTTGTCCAGGGCCGCGCCGTGGATCTTGATGACTGGGGGGCAGTGCTGTGCGGCAAGGACAGGCTGGTGGAGGACCTTTGTCTTACTGATGTTTAGTGTAAGGCTCATGCTTTCGTACATCTCAGTAAATACGTTGACTATGTCCTGGAGTTCAGCCTGTGTGTGTGCAGACGCAGGCATCGTCCGTGTACTGTAGCTCGACGACAGAGGTTGGGGTGGTCTTGGACCTGGCCTGGAGGTGGCGTAGGTTGAACAGCTTCCCACTGGTTCTGTAGTTTAGTTCCACTCCAGCGGGGAGCTTGTCGACTGTGAGGTGGAGCATGGCGGCGAGGAAGATTAAGAGGGTCGGTGCGATGACGCAGCCGTTTGTCCCCGGTCCGGACGTGGATTGGGTCTGTAACGGATCCGTTGGTAAGGATCACGGCCTGCATGTCGTTGTGGAGCAGGCGGAGGTTGGTGACATACTTTTGGGGGCATCCGAAACAGAGGAGGACTCTCCATAGACCCTCGCGGTAGACAGTGTCAAAGGCCTTTGTAAGGTCGAAGAAGGCCATGTATAAGGGCTGGTGCTGTTCCCTGCAGCTGTCGTGCTGCAAAGATCATGTCCGTTGTGTCCTGTAGGGGACGAAATCCGCAGTGCGACTCCGGGAGGAGCTCCTTGGCCACAGGGAGAAGACGGTTGAGGAGGACTCTAGCGACAACTTTCCCAGTGGCTGATAGCAGGGAAATTCCTCTGCCATTGTCGCAGTCGGACTTGTCCCCCTTTTTAAAGATGGTCACAATCACTGCAGAACTCCCAGCATGCTCTCCTCCCTCCAGATGAGAACGATGAAGTCATGCATTCGCGCCAACAGTGCCTCTCCGCCATACTTTAGTGCCTCAGCGGGGATTCTATCTGCTCCCGTAGCCTTGTTGTTCTTAAGCTGTCTTATGGGTTTTTCTACCTCGTGCAGGGCTGGGGTTTTACTGAGATGGTGGTGGGTAGCATGCTGTGGGATGGAGTCGAGAACACTCGAGTCAAAGGTAGAGTCTCGGCTGAGGAGATCCTTCCAGCAGGCCCTGACTGCCTCGGTGTCCTTGATAAGTGTTTCCCCGTTCTTGGCCAGCAGTGGGGTGGGGCCTTGGGTGTTTGGGCCGTAGGTGACCTTAACTGCAGTGAAGAATCCTAGCACATCATGGCTGTCGGCCAGTTGCTGTATCTCCTGTGCTTTCTCCATCCACCATCTGTTCTTTAGGTCCCGGGTTTTTTGTTAGACCTCAGCCTTAAGCCGTCTGTAATGGTGCCTTGCTGCTCCCGAGGTGGGTTGTTGTTTAAGGCTCAGAAATGCCCTGCGCTTGTGATCTATTAGCTCTTGGATCTCCTGGTCATTCTCATCAAACCAATCCTGGTGTTTCCTGGTTGAGTGACCGAGCATCTCTTCGCAGGCCCTGGTTATGGAGGCCTGGAGGGCAGACCAAGCGCTGTGGGCATTTGGCGTCTCGGGGTCATCAAGGCACGGCAGGTGTGCAGCGAGGCGCTGACTGTATAGGGCTCTCTTAGCTGGGTCTGAGTGCCCCGGCACTGACTTTTTTGCGGCACTGCTTCTGCTGCCCTCGCCGCTTTGGGGCTATGTTGATGTCGATGATGGAACAGATTAGGCGGTGGTCCGTCCAGCAGTCATCAGCTCCTGTCATGGCGCGGGTGATGCGCACATCCTTGCGATCCCTGGCTCAGATGATGACAGTCGAGCAGGTGCCAGTGTTTGGAGCAAGGGTGTTGCTACGATGCCTTGTACTTGTCCCTCTGGCGGAACAAGGTGTTGGTGATGACAAGGTCGTGCTCTAGACATTTTGTCAGGAGTAGGGTACCGCTGGAGTTGGTTTTCCCTACCCCCTCTCTGCCGATCAAGAAGGAGTTAGATGAAGTCCTTACTACTAGGGGGATCAAGGGGTATGGTGAGAAAGCAGGAATGGGGTACTGAAGTTGAATGTTCAGCCATGAACTCATTGAATGGCAGTGCAGGCTCGAAGGGCTGAATGGCCTACTCCTGCACCTATTTTCTATGTTTCCAATCACACCTCCCCAAAGGTCTGTGTCCTTGCTGACTGTCGTTGAAGTCACCGAGGAGGATCAGTTTGTCACCCGCGGGGACGCAGGACAGGGATTTTTCGAGGTTGGAGTAAAAAACCCTCTTTGGCCTCATCTGTTGCATCAAGTGTTGGGGCGTACGCACTAATGACTGTGGCGCACTGGTTCCGGGATAGGGTAAGTCGAAGAGTCATGAGGTGTTCATTAGCCCCGCAGGGGGAGTCTTTGAGGCAGTCGACCAGCTTGTTTTTGATGGTGAAACCGACTCCATGGAAGCGGCGTTCTTTCTCTGGTTTCCCTTTCCAAAAGAAGGTGTAGCCTCCATCTTGTTCCTTGAGCTGGCCTTCTCCTGCCCGCCAGGTCTCGCTTAGGGCAGCGATGTCGATATCAAAACATTTAAGTTCCCGGGTAACTATAGTGGTGCGGTGTTCCGGCCTGTCGCTGTTGGGGTTGTCCATGAGGGTCCTGACGTTCCAGGTTCTGAGCTTCATGTTAGAGGAGTGGAAGGTGCCTGTGCGTGAGTTCTTTATATGTGGGATGGTTGTTGCACACTGGCTACTACACAGGCTCAGCTGAGCAAGGTCTTGGTCCAGTGGCAAGGCCAGGCACTGCAGGCTCGGCGCTGGGTAGTCCCCTTGATGGTTGGTGGTCCAAGGCTTGGTTGTGGGCATGCATTGGGAGGGGGGCCAGCACTGCACTGGGGTTCAGAATGGGGGGGGGCAAGGGGGTCACAGCCATTCTACTCAGCAGGTGCTGGAGGAGAAGAGGAGACCAGGCCATCAGTGGGGAAGGAGAGGTTCAGAGGGAGGAGGTGGTGGCCCGATAGCCAGGTCCAGCTGCCGCAGGAGGTCCAGCCGGGAGGTCCAGGTCGCGTTGAGGTCCAGCGGGGTATATACTGCCCTGTCCAGCACATTTTGGCCATTCCTTGCACTGACTTAAGCTGAGGTTGTTGGGGCCCGAAAGTGGTGGTCTTACCGCCCACTGCCGGCGAGTTTTTTTTGGTGGTCTCCCCTCTCGGTCTGCCGCCGGCGGGGGGGTGAGGACCGCTGGGAACTGCCCGCTGACGGCTAAGTGGCGTAAGTGACCTCTCACCCACCGAGCTGCCATATTGGTGCGGGCAGGAGTTGGTGGCAGCAGGGGGAAGGAGCGCTACATGGTAAGTACGAAGACCGGCAAAACAAAGTTAATGAACAAGTTCCCATTGTTTCTTCTTTCAGAGTTTGACCTGTACGGGCCCTGAAGGTGTTCCGGTGTGGGGGTTTTGTGTAGATTTTTATTTTTATGTGCTCCCCTCCCTGGGCCCGACTCACTCCGTGGTGGCTGTTTGCCGAGGATCGCATTTACCGCCGAGATTGGGGGCTTCTGCCCGCTGCCACCCAGATTCAAAGCCGTTGTTTTGCCGTCGGGCGGTCCCACCAACTCTTCCTGGCAAAGTACCTGCCCCGTGCCCGCTGCCCATACCCACTGCCCATACCTGCCCTGTACCCACTGCTCGCCATGTAACTGCCCTGTACCCACTGCCCGCCCAGAACCCACGGCCCATACCCGCCCTGTACCCACTGCCCGCCCCGAACCCACTGCCCATACCCGCCCTGTACCCACTGCTCGCCCCGAACCCACTGCCCATACCGCCCTGTACCCGCCCTGTACCCACTGCCCGCCCAGAACCCACGGCCCATACCCACCCTGTACCCACTGCTCGCCCAGAACCCACTGCCCATACCGCCCTGTACCCACCCTGTACCCGCCCTGTACCCACTGCCCGCCCAGAACCCACGGCCCATACCCACCCTGTACCCACTGCTCGCCCAGAACCCACTGCCCATACCCGCCCTGTACCCACCCTGTACCCACTGCCCGCCCCGAACCCACTGCCCATACCCGCCATGTACCTGCCCTGTACCCACTGCCCGCCCTGCACCGACTGCCCGCCCTGTACCCGCCCCGAACGCGCCCTGCACCTACTGCCCGCCCCGTACCCACTTCCCATACCTGCACCATTCCCGCCCGTGCCCGCCCAGTCTCTCGGCACCCATCGGTGGGCCTTGGCACTAATGTTGACAATGAAATGTTGAGCAAAGAAAGAATGAATTGGAAAATCTTTACTCGTGCCCCCGAAGCTCGGGGATCCTGTGGGGTTTCCCTGGAGTTGCGGCTTTTATTGGTTCTGTTTGTTTCTGCTGTTACTGATCAGCGTTCTATTTGCTGACAGGAATATCCATAGGACGAGCTGATGGGTTCACATCGGACCATTATCGGACCCCCAGTCCCAGTCAAGAGACAATAAGTCTCCGGACAGCCCTGGGATTCAGCTCGAAGCGCCCAGACTCCACATCGAGTAGCCCGAGAACACTGAGCAAGCTCAGGTCAGGAAATGGAGAACTGATGTGTGGGTAACAGTGCTAGAAACCGGGGACAGAAATACAGTGGGTGGCAGGCACGGGGTGGGTATGGGCAGTGGGTACGGGCCGATACTTCAGGCCTGACACAGTCTCCTTACAGCTAGCGAGACCAAGCACCTGAAGGGATGGTCAGTGCCCGTGGGGTCGGTGTGGGGTCAGTGCCCGTGGGGGTCAGTGCCCGTGGGGTCGGTGTGGGGTCAGTGCCCGTGGGGTCAGTGCCCGTGGGGTCGGTGTGGGGTCGGCGCCCGTGGGGTCAGTGCCCATGGGGGTCAGTGCCCGTGGGGTCGGTGTGGGGTCGGTGCCCGTGGGGTCGGTGTGGGGTCGGTGCCCGTGGGGTCGGTGTGGGGTCGGTGCCCATGGGGTCGGCGCCCGTGGGGTCAGTGCCCGTGGGGCCGGTGTGGGGTCGGCGCCCGTGGGGTCAGTGCCCGTGGGGTCGGTGCCTGTGGGGTCAGTGCCCGTGGGGTCGGTGTGGGGTCAGTGCCCGTGGGGTCGGTGTGGGGTCAGCGCCCGTGGGGTCAGTGCCTGTGGGGTCGGTGTGGGGTCAGCGCCCATGGGGTTGGTGTGGGGTCGGTGCCCGTGGGGTCAGTGCCCATGGGGTCGGTGTGGGGTCAGCGCCCGTGGGGTCGGTGCCCGTGGGGTCAGTGCCCATGGGGTCGGTGTGGGGTCAGTGCCCGTGGGGGCGGTGTGGTGTCAGTGCCTGTGGGGTCAGTGCCCATGGGGTCGGTGTGGGGTCAGTGCCCGTGGGGTCAGTGCCCGTGGGGTCAGTGCCCGTGGGGTCGGTGTGGGGTCAGTGCCCGTGGGGTCAGTGCCCGTGGGGTTGGTGGCCGTGGGGTCGGTGTGGGGTTGGTGCCCGTGGGGTCGGTGTGGGGTCAGCGCCCGTGGGGTCAGTGCCCGTGGGGTCGGCGCCCGTGGGGTCGGTGCCCGTGGGGTTGGTTTGGGGTCAGCGCCCGTGGGGTCAGTGCCCGTGGGGTCAGTGCCCGTGGGGTCGGTGCCCGTGGGGTCGGCGCCCGTGGGGTCGGTGCCCGTGGGGTTGCTGTGGGGTCAGCGCCCATGGGGTCGGTGTCCGTGGGGTCAGTGCCCGTGGGGTCAGTGTGGGGTCAGCGCCGGTGGGGTCAGTGCCCGTGGGGTCAGCGCCCATGGGGTCGGTGTCCGTGGGGTCGGTGTGGGGTCGGTGCCCGTGGGGTCAGTGCCCGTGGGGTCAGTGCCCGTGGGGTCGGTGCCCGTGGGGTTGCTGTGGGGTCAGTGCCCGTGGGGTCAGCGCCCATGGGGTCGGTGTCCGTGGGGTCGGTGTGGGGTCGGTGCCCGTGGGGTCGGTGCCCGTGGGGTCAGCGCCCGTGGGGTCGGTGCCCGTGGGGTTGCTGTGGGGTCAGTGCCCGTGGGGTCAGCGCCCATGGGGTCGGTGCCCGTGGGGTCAGTGCCCGTGGGGTCAGTGCCCGTGGGGTCGGTGTGGGGTCAGCGCCCGTGGGGTCAGTGCCCGTGGGGTCGGTGTGGGGTCAGCGCCCATGGGGTTGGTGTGGGGTCGGTGCCCGTGGGATCAGTGCCCATGGGGTCAGTGCCCGTGGGGTCGGTGTCCGTGGGGTCAGTGCCCGTGGGGTCGGTGTGGGGTCAGCGCCCATGGGGTTGGTGTGGGGTCGGTGCCCGTGGGATCAGTGCCCATGGGGTCAGTGCCCGTGGGGTCGGTGTCCGTGGGGTCAGTGCCCGTGGGGTCGGTGTGGGGTCAGCGCCCATGGGGTTGGTGTGGGGTCGGTGCCCGTGGGGTCAGTGCCCATGGGGTCAGTGCCCGTGGGGTCGGTGTCCGTGGGGTCAGTGCCCGTGGGGTTGCTGTGGGGTCAGCGCCCGTGGGGTCAGCGCCCGTGGGGTCAGCGCCCGTGGGGTCAGTGCCCGTGGGGTCAGTGCCCGTGGGGTCAGTGCCCGTGGGGTCGGTGTGGGGTCAGTGCCCGTGGGGTCGGTGCCCGTGGGGTCGGCGCCCGTGGGGTCGGTGCCCGTGGGGTCAGCGCCCGTGGGGTCGGTGTGGGGTCGGTGCCCGTGGGGTCAGTGCCCGTGGGGTCGGTGTGGGGTCGGCGCCCGTGGGGTCAGTGCCCGTGGGGTCGGTGTGGGGTCAGTGCCCGTGGGGTCGGTGTGGGGTCAGTGCCCGTGGGGTCAGTGCCCGTGGGGTCGGTGTGGGGTCAGTGCCCGTGGGGTCGGTGCCCGTGGGGTCGGTGTGGGGTCAGCGCCCGTGGGGTCAGTGCCCGTGGGGTCGGTGTGGGGTCAGCGCCCATGGGGTTGGTGTGGGGTCGGTGCCCGTGGGGTCAGTGCCCATGGGGTCGGTGTGGGGTCAGCGCCCGTGGGGTCGGTGCCCGTGGGGTCAGTGCCCATGGGGTCGGTGTGGGGTCAGTGCCCGTGGGGTCGGTGTGGGGTCAGCGCCCGTGGGGTCGGTGTGGGGTCAGTGCCTGTGGGGTCAGTGCCCATGGGGTCGGTGTGGGGTCAGCGCCCGTGGGGTCGGTGCCCGTGGGGTCAGTGCCCATTGGGTCGGTGTGGGGTCAGTGCCCATGGGGTCGGTGTGGGGTCAGTGCCCATGGGGTCGGTGGCCGTGGGGTCGGTGCCCGTGGGGTCGGTGTGGGGTCAGCGCCCGTGGGGTCAGTGCCCGTGGGGTCGGTGTGGGGTCAGTGCCCGTGGGGTCGGTATGGGGTCAGTGCCCGTGGGGTCGGCGCCCGTGGGGTTGGTGTGGGGTCAGCGCCTGTGGGGTCAGCGCCCATGGGGTCAGTGCCCGTGGGGTCAGTGCCCGTGGGGTCGGTGCCCGTGGGGTCAGCGCCGGTGGGGTCGGTGCCCGTGGGGTCAGCGCCCGTGGGGTCGGTGCCCGTGGGGTCGGTGTGGGGTCAGCGCCCGTGGGGTCGGTGCCCGTGGGGTCAGCGCCCGTGGGGTCGGTGTGGGGTCAGCGCCCGTGGTGTCGGTGCCCGTGGGGTCGGTGCCCGTGGGGTCGGTGCCCGTGGGGTCGGCGCCCGTGGGGCCGGTGTGGGGTCAGCGCCCGTGGGGTCAGTGCCCGTGGGGTCGGTGCCCGTGGGGTCGGTGCCCGTGGGGCCGGTGTGGGGTCAGCGCCCGTGGGGTCAGTGCCCGTGGGGTCAGTGCCCGTGGGGTCGGTGCCCGTGGGGTCGGTGCCTATGCTGTATTGACGGCCAATGGTTTGTTGTTTAGTGCTGAGAGAAAGGATCCACTCGCTGCGCTTGCCAGGGAATATGGAGGCTCGAAGAGGAACGCTCTCCTGAAGTGGTGCCAGAGAAAGACAGAAGGCTATCCGGTGAGACATGCTGTCAGAGTAACAGCTTTTACCCGAGAGTAATTCATTCAACTGAAGTTAAATACAAAAATGAATCATTATAACGTAGGTGGATATTGGTGAAGCTGTCCTGAAGGTGTAAATTGACTCATAAACAGTGACTCTGTACAGTTAGTGAGTGACCCCTACCCTGAATAAACAGTGACTCTGTACAGTTAGTGAGTGACCCTTACCCTGAATAAACAGTGACTCTGTACAGTTAGTGAGTGACCCTTACCCTGAATAAACAGTGACTCTGTACAGTTAGTGAGTGACCCTTACCCTGAATAAACAGTGACTCTGTACAGTTAGTGAGTGACCTTTACCCTGAATAAACAGTGACTCTGTACAGTTAGTGAGTGACCCTTACCCTGAATAAACAGTGACTCTGTACAGTTAGTGAGTGACCCTTACCCTGAATAAACAGTGACTCTGTACAATTAGTGAGTGACCCTTACCCTGAATAAACAGTGACTCTGTACAGTTACAGTGAGTGACCCTTACCCTGAATAAACAGTGACTCTGTACAGTTAGTGAGTGACCCTTACCCTGAATAAACAGTGACTCTGTATAAGAATATAAGAAATAGGAGCAGGAGTAGGCCATATGGCCCCTCGAGCCTGCTCCACCATTCAATAAGATCATGGCTGATCCGATCATGGACTCAGCTCCACTTCCCCGCCCGCTCCCCATAACCCCTTATCCCCTTATCGTTTAAGAAACTGTCTATTTCTGTCTTAAATTTATTCAATGTCCCAGCTTCCACAGCTCTCTGAGGCAGTGAATTCCACAGATTTACAACCCTCTGAGAGAAGAAATTTCTCCTCATCTCAGTTTTAAATGGGCGGCCCCTTATTCTAAGATCATGCCCCCTAGTTCTAGTCTCCCCCATCAGTGGGAACATCCTCTCTGCATCCACCTTGTCAAGCCCCCTCATAATCTCATACGTTTCGATAAGATCACCTCTCATTCTTCTGAACTCCAATGAGTAGAGGCCGAACCTACTCAACCTTTCCTCATAAGTCAACCCCCTCATCTCTGGAATCAACCGAGTGAACTTTCTCTGAACTGCCTCCACAGCAAGTATATCCTTTTGTAAATATGGAAACCAAAACTACGCAGTATTCCAGGTGTGGGTACAGTTACAGTTCGAGCTGACACGCCCAAACTATTTGTTTGGTGTTTTATTGTGACTGATAGAAAACAGATGTAAATGAAAGATGACGTGTTTAATAACAGTGCCTCACAAACAGGTATGACTTATTGGCCCCAACCATCTGTTTATCGAAAGAGTGTAACAGAGTGCTCAGTAATAATTAAAGCTTGTTATCGGGTCAGTGGATCATTAATAGTTTCTGTTCAGTAATTGTTTGAGACAAGGCACTGTTAGGTTGACACCCCCCCATCGAGCCAGAACAAACAGGACAATTGATTAGCATTTCTTATTGACAGAGCTGGCCAGAGGGAGGGTTGTGTCTGTGAGGCATCTGTGTTTGAGCTGACTACGGACTGCCTACGATGATGATGATGAGGAGAATCATAACAGTTTCATCATAGGCAGTCCCTCGGAATCGAGGAAGACTTGCTTCCACTCCTGAAGTGAGTTCTCAGGTGACTGAACAGTCCAATACGGGAATTACAGTCTCTGTCACAGGTGGGACAGATAGTGGTTGAGGGAAGGGGTGGGTGAGACTGGTTTGCCGCACGCTCCTTCCGCTGCCTGCGCTTGGTTTCTGCACGCTCTCGGCGACGAGACTCGAGGTGCTCAGCGCCCTCCCGGATGCTCTTCCTTCACTTAGGGTGGTCTTTGGCCAGGGACTCCCAGGTGTCGGTGGGGATGTTGCATTTTATCAGGAAGGCTTTGAGGGTGTCCTTGAAACGTTTCCTCTGCCCACCTGGGGATCGTTTGCCGTGAAGGAGTTCCGAGTAGAGCGCTTGCTTTGGGAATCTTGCGTCTGGCATGTGGACAATGTGGCCCGCCCAGCGGAGCTGATCGATTGTGGTCAGTACTTCAATGCTGGGGATGTTGGCCTGGACGAGGACGCTAATGTTGGTGCATCTGTCCTTCCAGGGGATGTGTAGGATCTTGCGAATCATAACAGTTTACAGCACAAAAGGAAACCACGCTGGCCGACCAAGAGCTACCCAGCCTAATCCCACTTTCCCGCTCTGGGTCCGTAGCCCTGTAGGTTACGGCACTTCAGGTGCACATCCAGGTACTTTTTAAATGTGATGAGGGTTTCTGCCTCTACCACCCTTTCAGGCCGTGAGTTCCAGACCCTCACCACCCTCTGGGTGAAAAAAGTCCTCTTCAACACCCATCTAATCCTTCTACCAATTACTTTAAATCTATGCCGCTGGTTATTGACCTCTCTGCTAAGGGAAATAGGTCCTTCCTATTCAGTCTAAGCCCCCGATAATTTTATACACCTCAAGTAAGTATTCTGTATCCCTTTGTAATCACCTTATCTACCAGGCCTGCTACCTTCAGGGATCTGTGGACCTGCACTCCAAGGTCCCTCTGTTCCTCTACACTTCTCAATGTCCTACCATTTATTGTGTATTCCCTCCCCAGATGCATTACCTCACACTTCTCCAGATTGAATTCCATTTGCCCCTGTTCTGCCCACCTGACCCGTTCATTGATATCTTCCTGCAGTCTTCAGCTTTCTCCTCACTATCAACCACAGCCAATTTTTGTATCATCTCCAAACTTCTTAATCATACCCTCAACATTTAAATCTAAATCATTGATATAAACTACAAAAGCAAGGGACCCAGCACTGAGCCCTGCGGAACCCCACTGGAAACATCCTTCCAATTACAAAAATACCCATCCACCATTACCCTTTGCTTCCTGCCTCTGAACCAATTTTGGATCCAACTTGCCACTTCCTTCATGGGCTTTCACTTCTCTGCCCAGTCAAAAGCTTTGCTAAAAATCCATGTAGATTACATCAAATGCACTCCCCTCATTGACCTGTTCAGTCAAGTTAGTCAGACACGACCTTCCCTTAACCAATCCATGCTGACTGTCCTTCATTAATCTGTGACGATTAATACTGTCCCTCAGTATTTTTCCCAATAATTTGGCCACCACTGAGGTTAGGCTGACTGGCCTGTAATATCCTTTTCTGCTTTTTTAAACAACATTAGCAGTCCTCCAGTCCTCCAGCACCACACCTGTAGCCAGAGAGGATGGGAAAATGATGGTCAGAGCCTCTGCTATTTCCTCTCTTGCTTCTCTTAACAGCCTGGGATACAGTTCATCTGGGCCCGGGGATTGATTTATTTTCGAGATGCTAAGGGCAGGAGATTGCATCATGCCCCGTTTCGGGCGATGACCTTTCAGTCGGTGACCACTCTGTGTAGACCTGTGGCTCAGACCGTCAATGGTCCAGTATTTCTCTGCTCTATATGATGGAGGCACAGCGTGGGTTAGAAATGATCCAATGATTTGCCACAGACCTACAGGCAGATTAAGGGAGTTCCTTTCTGGCAGGTGTTCCATTACTCACAGTTCTCTATCAGATGGGCTGAAGTCTCACACATTAACTGTGGGCCCATAACCAGTCTAACACAGCAAAGAGCGAAAAGCTAAACCCCTTTCTGACTGACCCAAGAACTCGATTAAAACACTCCTTTCACAAGCTCAGGTCAAACCCAACTCCTCACAAACAGTGCGTCTCATTCTCACCCTCACTGCCTGGGCCAATCTGATTGGAGGAGGATGTGGATCGGGTGGTTCTGGGTTCAGTCGGGGCTCCGGGGTTAGAGTCCAGGGGGTAAAGGTCAAAAGCACCTCTGCTAATTATTTTCTGAAGGGCAGTCACTGTTGTGTGGGCTAATGTAGCAACCAAGTTTCACACAGCACAGACAAACAGCAATGGAACAACGAACCAACTAATCTCTGCTTCTGGTGGTGACTAAAGATGGAATGTTGGCCCAGAAATCGGGAGAATCCCTGCTCTTCAAACATTGCCATGGGATCTTTAACACAATGTGTTGGGCTGGGTGAGTGTAAATGGATGTATTGTCCGTTTATGTAACAGTCTGTCTGTCTCTCTGTGTATGAGCATAGGGTGTGTCGGGCTCTGTGTGAGTGTATGAATGTGAGTGTCTAAGAATATGGATTTCTGTGTGTCTGTGTGTGTATATGGATGTGTGTGTCTTTGTCAGAATGTGTGAGTGTGAGTCTGTGTATATATGGGTGTGTGTATTATCGGTGTGGGAGGAGTGTGTGTGCATATGGGTGTGTTTAGTTCTTTGACTGGCTCCCTGAGGTTCCTTTCGCATGACCCGGCCCTTTCATCTCCTGCCCATTCCAACTCCCCTACTCCACGGGGAAACACCTTGAATCAGCGGCAATTCGTATTGTCCAGTATTGCAGGAGCAGAGGAGGAAGTGGATCTTACAGACCAGCATTGTCACTCCAAAGGGCTCTGGGCCCCTGTTACCATCGCACTCCATCCACGGGACAGAGCGGGACCATGGGAAAGGGTTTCACTTAAGTCACACATACAGGAAATGGCTGAGTCATGAGGAACAGTATCATCCGGCTGGGGAAAGTTTTTGATGTGAAAGAGTCGGAGAGCAGCTGCAGTGAGGGTGGAATTCTGCTGAAGGTCTCCAGGATCATCTCCGAGGTTTTCCATAGATTGCAATCACCTTCTTTATGTCTCTGCTCCAACTGCTGCCCAACACTGGTTCAGCTCATGCCCCGACTCCCGTCCACTGAGGGCGCGGGCACATGTTTCTGTGGTGACTGTCCTTGGCCCAAGGTTGCAGGGAGAGGCAGATTTACTCTGCATCTAACCCCGTGCTGTACCTGTCCTGTCAAACACCCCCAGGTTAGGTACAACACTGGTTAGATAGAGTAAAGTTCCCTCTACATTGTCCCATCAAACGCCCCCAGGTTAGGTATATCACAGGGTTAGATACAGAGTAAAGCTCTCTCTACACTGTCCCATCAAACGCCCCCAGGTTAGGTACATCACAGGGTTAGATACAGAGTAAAGCTCCCCTACACTGTCCCATCAAACGCTCCCAGGGCAGGTACAGGGGGTTAGATACAGAGTAAAGCTCCCCTACACTGTCCCATCAAACACTCCCAGGGCAGGTACAGCACGGGGTTAGATACAGAGTAAAGCTCTCTCTCTACACTGTCCCATCAAACGCCCCCAGGTTAGGTACAGCACGGGGTTAGATACAGAGTAAAGCTCTCTCTCTACACTGTCCCATCAAACGCCCCCAGGTTAGGTACATCACGAGGTTAGATACAGAGTAAAGCTCTCTCTACACTGTCCCATCAAACACTCCCAGGGCAGGTACAGGGGGTTAGATACAGAGTAAAGCTCCCTCTACACTGTCCCATCAAACACTCCCAGGGCAGGTACAGGGGGTTAGATACAGAGTAAAGCTCGCTCTACACTGTCCCATCAAACACTCCCAGGGCAGGTACAGCATGGGGTTAGATACAGAGTAAAGCTCCCTCTACACTGTCCCATCAGACACTCAGGCAAATTACCAATTAATTTGTTATAGTGATGCAGGTTCAGGGATAAATATGAGTCCCGGGTCACCAGGAAGAACTCCCCCTCACAATAGTGGCCGTGGGATCTTTTACGTCCAGCTGAGCGACCTCGGTTTAACGTCTCATCCAAAAAATGACACTTTTGACAGTGCGGCACTCCCTCAGTACCGCCCCTCCGACAGTGCGGCGCTCCCTCAGTACTGTCCCTCCGACAGTGCGGCACTCCCTCAGTACTGCCCCTCCGACAGTGCGGCACTCCCTCAGTACTGCATGTCAGCGTAGATTATGTGCTCAAGTCTCTGGAATGAGGGTTGAACCCACAGCCTTCTGAAACCACCAAGCAGGGCGGACACCGTACTGCAGGGAAGAGCTGAGATAGTTGAGAATAGTTTCTATACCATTGGCCTTCCTGATCACTTGCTGTACCTGCATACTAACCTTTTGTGTTTCATGCACAAGTACCCCCAGGTCCCGCTGTACTGCAGCACTTTGCAATCTTTCTCCATTTAAAATATAATTTGCTTTTTTATTTGTTCTGCCAAAGTGCATGACCTCACACTTTCCCACATTATACTCCATCTGCCAGATTTTTGCCCACTCACTTAGCCTGTCTATGTCCTTTTGCTGATTTTGTGTGTCCTCCTCACACATTGCTTTTCCTCCCATCTTTGTATCGTCAGCAAACTTGGCTACGTTACACTCAGTCCCTTCTTCAAAGTTTATATCGATTGTAAATAGTTTGGGTCCCAGCACTGAACCCTGTGGCACCCCACTAGTCACGGTTTGTCAACCGGAAAATGACCCAGTTATCCCGACTGTTGGAAGATCTTGGGGAGACATCGCTGGTGGTATTTCTCCAGCGACTTGAGGAATTGGCGAGAAAGCAGGAATGGGGTACTGAAGTTGAATGTTCAGCCATGAACTCATTGAATGGCGGTGCAGGCTCGAAGGGCCGAATGGCCTGCTCCTGCACCTATTTTCTATGTCTATGTCTATATACAATGTGCTGTAAGACACGTTGGGCAAGGAAAGGATGCAGCAATCATTTACATCCAAGTATTAAGGGAAAATAAAGTCGCTTGCCATCTCTCTGGTTAGTTCAGGCCCTCTCATCGATGATGAACTGTGAGTAATTGTGTGTCACCTAAAGTGTGATTAATACAGGAATACTGTACATTGCAGGAAGCCTGGCAGCAATCGGGGGCCTGCGGCCTATGCAATTTGGTGCTCAGAAACAGAACATTGCTGGCATTCCTTCCAGGCAACTGACCCTTCACTGACCCCTCACTGACTTACCTGACCCTCACTGACCGACCCCTCACTGACCGACCCCTCACTGACCGACCCCTCACTGACCGACCCCTCACTGACCGACCTCACACTGACCGACCCCTCACTGACCGACCCCTCACTGACCGACCCCTCACTGACCGACCCCTCACTGACCGACCCCTCACTGACCGACCCCTCACTGACCGACCCCTCACTGACCGACCCCTCACTGACCGACCCCTCACTGACCGACCCCTCACTGACCGACCCCTCACTGACCGACCCCTCACTGACCGACCCCTCACTGACCGACCCCTCACTGACCGACCTCACACTGACCGACCCCTCACTGACCGACCCCTCACTGACCGACCCCTCACTGACCGACCCCTCACTGACCGACCCCTCACTGACCGACCCCTCACTGACCGACCCCTCACTGACCGACCCCTCACTGACCGACCCCTCACTGACCGACCCCTCACTCACCGACCCCTCACTCACCGACCCCTCACTGACTGACCCTCACTGACGGACCCTCACTCACGGACCCTCACTGACTGTGTATTTCGGATGGCGAGTGCAGTGTATGTACGTGTGAGTGTGCTCACAGACTGGTGGAGCTGTTGCACTGTGAGTGGCTGAGCCAGTCACGTGATGTTCACAAGACTCAATAAAACCCCAGTTAATTGAGTTCAGCTTCCCCACGATGAGGTGTGCAGTGGTGAGCCTGGTGGATGAACTAGTCGGGTTCAGTTTGATTGTTAAACCTTTGCCAATAAACCAGCGAGTTCTTTGCTGAAGAATTCATAGCAAAACATTTTCTGTAAAGAACCCAAGAAGCAAATACACTTCAGATATCGTTTTCCAAATGTGTTGATTTTTTAAATACTTCCTGTTGCTATTTAATTGTCAATAAATGTCTGAGCTGCCTCTGGGTTGTGTACCATACCCGATAGTTCACGGGGTATTTAGCAGCCCAGCACAAGGCTGCGATTTGTCCAATAACAGATTCCTGTGAGTGGATTAGCATCTCTGCTACAGACAGATTTCGGGAAAGGTGCAGAATTTGTGTTGTCGGAGACGACATCAACAAACATGAACTGCTGCGGAAATGTCGAGTGAAATAGGTTCCTGTACAATCGGGCTGTAACATTGTGATGTGTCGGGATCGGTGCCGGGGAGCAGGTCATGTGAACAATGGGACTTAAGCCCAAGTCATCTGGGTCAAAAACAGCTGAAGCATCCATGGCGAGAAAGGCAAGTTAAGGCTTGGGGTGTGAGGGGGAAACCTTACTGAGAATGTTCTAGATCTACGGGGATCCTCACTGGGAATGTTCTAGATCAATGGGCGGGGGTGCGGCTCCTTACTGAGAATGTTCTAGATCTATGGGGGATCCTTACTGGGAATATTCTAGATCAATGAGGGCTCCTCACTGGGAATGTTCTAGATCGACGCCGGCCCCTCACTGGGAATGTTCTAGATCGATGGCGGCCCCTCACTGGGAATGTTCTAGATCGATAGCGGCCCCTCACTGGGAATGTTCTAGATCGATGGCGGCCCCTCACTGAGAATGTTCTAGATCGATGGCGGCCCCTCACTAGGAATGTTCTAGATCGATGACGGCCCCTCACTGGGAATGTTCTAGATCGATAGCGGCCCCTCACTGGGAATGTTCTAGATCGATGACGGCCCCTCACTGGGAATGTTCTAGATCGATAGCGGCCCCTCACTGGGAATGTTCTAGATCGATGGCGGCCCCTCACTGGGAATGTTCTAGATCGATGGCGGCCCCTCACTGGGAATGTTCTAGATCGATGGCGGCCCCTCACTGGGAATGTCCTAGATCAATGGAGGCTCCTCACTGGGAATGTTCTAGATCGATGTCGGCCCCTCACTGGGAATGTTCTAGATCGATGGCGGCCCCTCACTGGGAATGTTCTAGATCGATGGCGGCCCCTCACTGGGAATGTTCTAGATCGATGGCGGCCCCTCACTGGGAATGTTCTAGATCGATGGCGGCCCCTCACTGGGAATGTTCTAGATCGATGGCGGCCCCTCACTGGGAATGTTCTAGATCGATGGCGGCCCCTCACTGGGAATGTTCTAGATCGATGGCGGCCCCTCACTGGGAATGTTCTAGATCGATGGCGGCCCCTCACTGTGAATGTTCTAGATCGATGGCGGCCCCTCACTGGGAATGTTCTAGATAGATGGCGGCCCCTCACTGATAATGTTCTAGATCGATGGCGGCCCCTCACTGGGAATGTTCTAGATCGATGGCGGCCCCTCACTGTGAATGTTCTAGATCGATGGCGGCCCCTCACTGGGAATGTTCTAGATAGATGGCGGCCCCTCACTGATAATGTTCTAGATCGATGGCGGCCCCTCACTGGGAATGTTCTAGATCGATGGCGGCCCCTCACTGGGAATGTTCTAGATCGATGGCGGCCCCTCACTGGGAATGTTCTAGATCGATGGCGGCCCCTCACTGGGAATGTTCTAGATCGATGGCGGCCCCTCACTGGGAATGTTCTAGATCGATGGCGGCCCCTCACTGGGAATGTTCTAGATCGATGGCGGCCCCTCACTGGGAATGTTCTAGATCGATGGCGGCCCCTCACTGGGAATGTTCTAGATCGATGGCGGCCCCTCACTGGGAATGTTCTGACCCTATAACAGTCGAGTTGCGAGTTTCCTTGCCCTCTGTGGGGGCCACAGGAGACAGCAAGTGAGCTACAAGGTTCAGTGTGTCTCTCTGGGAGCGATGGAACATTGTTGCATCCAATTCCTGTTGACTGAGCTGTGCCAGAACTCCTGTTGATTCTGTCAAATGTCACATTGGCAAAAGAGAATATTGAAGATTTTTGAGAATGTGGGATTGTTCCTGCTGTCTGTGGTGTGGGATTTTATGTTGTTATGTCACTCCTGTTCCTATCGCTGCTCTTGCATTTCCAGTACAAACCTGTCCCTAAGGATACTTCCGTTGGTTTGACCTCAAATACAACTGTGGGTCATATCCTGCAGAAAGACTCATGATGTTATTGACAGACCCATAAAGACCCTAAACGTGACACCTGCTGCTTGTAATCTACACGTGACATACTCATTACTGGCAACAGTCAGCACACTGACAGTAAAGGCGATAGAGGTACAACTGTAGAATGAGAGACACACAGAGACAGGCAGAGACCGCGATGTCTCATCCAAAAGATGGATAAATGTAAGCCTCCTGTTAAATGCATAAACGTCTGAGATGCACAGCCGTGCGATCCGGTACAGAATCAGTGTACCTGCTGAAGTCTCCTTCACTCAGTTCTCGCTGCAATTTTCTTTTTTCCAGAATATCGACATCACCAACTTCAGCAGCAGCTGGAGTGACGGGCTGGCACTGTGTGCCCTGCTACACACCTACCTTCCTGCACACATCCCATACCAGCAGCTCAGCAACCAGGACAGGGTGAGCTACACAGGCCTCTCTCGTGTAAGGGCCTGGCTGCCCAGTTGACCTGATTGTCTGTTTCTGTGTTATTCATGTGTAGGTGAGCAAATCTACCCGAGACTGAGCACAAACATAAACTCTCGGCTGCAACAAGTGTCTGTGTGTAATACTGTATGTTGTGTCTGTTAGTGTAACACTGTCTCTAGCCAAGCTGTTCCAGTACAGCTACAACACTGGCATCTACCCGACAATGTGGAAAACTGCCCAGGTATGTCCTGTCCACAAAAAACAGGACAAATCCAATCCGGCCAGTTACTGCCCCATCAGTCTACTCTCAATCATCAGCAAAGTGATGGAAGGTGTCACCGACAGTGCTATCAAACGGCACTTACTCACCAATAACCTGCTCACCGATGCTCAGTTTGGGTACCACCAGGACAACTCGGCTCCAGATCTCCTTACAGCCTTGGTTCAAACATGGACAAAAGAGCTGAATTCCAGAGGTGAGGTGAGAGTGACTGCCCTTGGCATCAAGGCAGCATTTGACTGAGTGAGGCATCAAGGAGCCCTAGTAAAACTGAAGTCAATGGGAATCAGGGGGAAAACTCTCCACTGGCTGGAATCATACCTAGCACAAAGGAAGATGGTTGTGGTGGTTGGAGGTCAATCATCACAACCCCAGGACATCGCTGCAGGAGTTCCTCCGGGCAGTGTCCTCGGCCCAAACATCTTCAGCTACTTCATCAATGACCTTCCTCCATCATAAGGTCAGAAGTGGGGATGTTCACTGATGTTCAGTTCCATTCGCAACTCCACAGATAATGGAGCAGTCCGTGCCCGCATGCAGCAAGACCTGGACAACATTCAGGCTTGGCTGATAAGTGGCAAGTAACATTCACACCACATAAATACTGCGGCTACAAGAGCGGGTCAGAGGCTGGGTATTCTGCGGAGAGTGTCTCACCTCCTGACTCCCCAAAGCCTTTCCACCATCTACAAGACACAAGTCAGGAGTGTGATGGAACACGCTCCACTTGCCTGGATGGTGCAGCTCCAACAACACTCAAGAAGCTCGACACCATCCAGGACAAAGCAGCCCGCTTGATTGGCTCCCCATCCACCACCTTCAACACTCACTCCCTCCACCACCGGCGCCCCCTGGCTGCAGTGTGTACCATCTACAAGATGCACGGCAGCACCTCCCAAACCCGCCACCTCTACCACCTAGAAGGACAAGGGCAGCAGGCGCATGGGAACACCACCCCCTCCACGTTCCCCTCCCAGTCACACACCATCCCGACTGGGAAATATATCGGCCGTTCCTTCATCGTCGCTGGGTCACAATCCTGGAACTCCCTCCCTAACAGCACTGTGGGAGCACCTTCACCACACGGACTGCAGCGGTTCAAGAAGGCGGCTCACCACCACCTGCTCAGGCAATTGGGGACGGGCAATAAATGCCGGCCTGGCCAGTGACGCCCACATCCCAGGAACAATTTAAAGTGTATGTTAGTGTAACACAGCATGCTAGCAAGTGTATGTTAGTGTAACACAACATGCTAGCAAGTGTATGTTAGTGTAACACAACATGTTAGCAAGGCTGCAGTACAGGTTTTATTCTCACTGTTCTGTTCCAGGGATAGTTTTCTCTGCACCAGCGTCTGATCTCCATTGGCGATTCTGAGGAGGAGACACGGTCAGAGGTAGTCAAGAAGACTTTGACCGGTTCCTCGTATCTCCAGCTGCAGCTCAGTGGCATTGCTAGAGCTGGGAGTAGCTTTGGCACATTCC
>NC_091992.1:1181894-1351894 GCF_044704955.1 Pristiophorus japonicus | reverse complement strand
CTCTCACATTCTCTCACTCACTCTCTCACTCTCACACTCTCTCACTCACTCTCACTCTCACTCTCTCACTCTCCCTCACTCTCACTCACTCACTCACTCACTCACTCACTCTCACACTCTCTCACATTCTCTCACTCTCACTCTCACTCTCACACTCTCCCTCACTCTCTCACTCACTCACTTGCTCACTCGCTCACTCTCACGCTCACTCGCTCACTCACTCACTCTCACACTCTCTCACATTCTCTCACTCACTCTCTCACTCTCTCACTCTCACACTCTCTCACTCACTCACTCTCACACTCACTCTCACTCTCACTCTCACTCTCACTCTCTCACTCTCTCTCTCTCTCTCACTCTCTCACACACACTCTGTCACTCTCACTCACTCACTCACTCACTCACTCTCTCACTCTCTCTCTCTCTCACTCTCTCACACACACTCTGTCACTCTCACTCACTCACTCACTCACTCACACTCACACTCTCTCACATTCTCTCACTCTCACTCTCTCACTCTCACACTCTCCCTCACTCACTCACTCACTCTCACACTCTCCCTCACTCACTCACTCACTTGCTCACTCGCTCACTCACTCACTCTCACACTCACACTCTCTCACATTCTCTCACTCTCACTCTCACTCACTCTCACTCACTCTCACTCTCACTCTCACTCACTCTCACTCTCACTCTCACTCTCACTCTCACTCTCACTCTCACTCTCACTCTCACTCTCACTCTCACTCTCACTCTCACTCTCACTCTCACTCTCTCACTCTCCCTCACACTCTCTCTTACTCTCACTCTCACTCTTACTCTCATTCTCACTCTCACTCTCTCTCTCACTCTCACTCTCACTCTCACTCTCACTCTCACTCTCACTCTCACTCTCACTCTCTCTCTCTCTCACTCTCTCACACACACTCTGTCACTCTCACTCACTCACTCACTCACTCTCACACTCACACTCTCTCACATTCTCTCACTCTCACTCTCTCACTCTCTCACTCTCACTCTCACACTCTCCCTCACTCACTCACACTCACTCTCACTCACTCTCTCACTCTCTCACTCACACTCTCACTCTCACTCTCTCACTCTCTCTCTCACTCTCTCACTCTCTCACTCTCTCACTCTCACTCTCACTCTAGTTGTAGCAGTATTAGTGAAGGTTTAACAATCACACTACATATTACCAGTTCCACTATTTGAGTTATGCACTTTAAACAAATGCCCCTGCAAGGGGGGGTCACACTCCAAAATACATTTTTTTCCAGTGACCCTTTTTTTTTGGCGGGGGGAGGTTAGGGCCCTGAGAACAGAAACTATACAAGTGTACCCTGGCTAAAAGGGCGGGGGGGCAATAAAACTGGCAAATTAAACAAATTAAACATTAAACTTAAATGATGAAATTAAAATGTGGTTGCGGGGGGTGATGCACTCCCCCAGTCCTGGGTAGCTGCTGACACCATGTCTCACCTGCCAATACTGAGCCATAGTTCGAAGCAGTCCGGGCCCGTGCAGTGGGAGCGAGTCAGCTCTCAGCAGAAGAGTCAGCTCATGGTTGGGATGATGAAAGCTCAATGTTCTGACATTGTCCTCACTCAATTCCTCCAAACATCTTCATTGTTCCCCCTCTCCCAGGACCTGAACGACTTGATGTGTACAGACCGACCCGATTGGCAGTCTCTGATGCAATACGTGGCACAAATCTACAGGTACTTCGAGAGCTGACGGGAGCGGGAGCGGGAGCGGAGGCTTGGCAAAGACAAGACGCACTTTGTCACTTTCAGCAACTGGAGCCTTTGAGAAGAAACTGTAAACTCCTCCAACCTTGAAGGAGACACAGAAACAGAAACACTAACTATTGCCACTTATTTATACAGATTTCTCGTGAAAGTTTTATTTAAAAATAACGGACAGAATATCAGAGAAGAGTAACTCATTCACAGTATTATAATTATATTAATATATTAGCCTTGCAATTACTGCTTGGAATATTTGCGTATGGACATTTAACACCTGTTGAAATAGCAAAGCAGTGTCATACAGTGTTAATATTCATTCACCAATATCACCGACCGACTGGCAGTGGGAAGGGTATGAATGCCTGTGTCTCGAGTTCCACCTTTCACTGGATAGGGTTTGAGAACCAATGAAAGGTGGTTGTATCATGGCGGGAGGCTGAATCTCCAGTGGGGTTATCGGCCCGAGCCTCTGCTGAGAAACCCCACACACCATCACAGGGGAGAGTCCTCATTTATTAGACCATTGCAGCTCACTTGGCCTCATTGCTCTGGTTATACCCGAACTCTCCTCATCTTTCTCATCCCTTTAATGTTTCATCAATCCACAGAACTGTAGAGCACCAGCGATGACCAACCAACATCGCCACACCATCTACAAATCCAGTACAGGCAGAGTCACGGTGTAGTGTGTCACGGGGAGAGTCACGGTGTAGTGTGTCACGGGGAGAGTCACGGTGTAGTGTGTCACGGGGAGAGTCACGGTGTAGTGTGTCACGGGGAGAGTCACGCTGTAGTGTGTCACGGGGAGAGTCACGGTGTAGTGTGTCACGGGGAGAGTCACGGTGTAGTGTGTCACGGGGAGAGTCACGGTGTAGTGTCACGGGGAGAGTCACGGTGTAGTGTGTCACGGGGAGAGTCACGGTGTAGTGTCACGAGGAGAGTCACGGTGTAGTGTGTCACAGGGAGAGTCATGATGTGTGTAGTGTGTCACGGGGAGAGTCACGGTGTAGTGTGTCACGGGGAGAGTCACGGTGTAGTGTCACGAGGAGAGTCACGGTGTAGTGTGTCACAGGGAGAGTCATGATGTGTGTAGTGCGTCACGGGGAGAGTCGCGGTGTAGTGTGTCACGGGGAGAGTCGCGGTGTAGTGTGTCACGGGGAGAGTCACGGTGTAGTGTGTCACGGGGAGAGTCACGGTGTAGTGTGTCACGAGGAGAGTCACGGTGTAGTGTCACGGGGAGAGTCACGGTGTAATGCATGACTGGGAGAGTCACGGTGTAGTGTGTCACGGGGAGAGTCACGGTGTAGTGTGTCACGGGGAGAGTCACGGTGTGTGTAGTGCGTCACGGGGAGAGTCACGGTGTAGTGCGTCACGGGGAGAGTCACGGTGTAGTGCGTCACTGGGAGAGTCACGGTGTAGTGCGTCACGGGGAGAGTCACGGGGAGAGTCACGGTGTAGTGCGTCACGGGGAGAGTCACGGTGTAGTGCGTCACGGGGAGAGTCACGGTGTAGTGCGTCACGGGGAGAGTCACGGTGTAGTGCGTCACGGAGAGAGTCACGGTGTAGTGCGTCACGGGGAGAGTCACGGTGTGTGTAGTGCGTCACGGGGAGAGTCACGGTGTAGTGTGTCACGGGGAGAGTCACGGTGTAGTGTCACGAGGAGAGTCACGGTGTAGTGTGTCACAGGGAGAGTCATGATGTGTGTAGTGTGTCACGGGGAGAGTCACGGTGTAGTGTGTCACGGGGAGAGTCACGGTGTAGTGTCACGGGGAGAGTCACGGTGTAATGCATGACTGGGAGAGTCACGGTGTAGTGTGTCACGGGGAGAGTCACGGTGTAGTGTGTCACGGGGAGAGTCACGGTGTGTGTAGTGCGTCACGGGGAGAGTCACGGTGTAGTGCGTCACTGGGAGAGTCACGGTGTAGTGCGTCACGGGGAGAGTCACGGTTTAGTGTCACGGGGAGAGTCACGGTGTGTGTAGTGCGTCACGGGGAGAGTCACGGTGTGTGTAGTGCGTCACGGGGAGAGTCACGGTGTAGTGTGTCACGGGGAGAGTCACGGTGTAGTGTCACGGTGTGTGTAGTGTCACGGGGAGAGTCACGGTATAGTGCGTCACGGGGAGAGTCACGGTGTAGTGCGTCACGGTGTAGTGTCACGGGGAGAGTCACGGTGTAGTGTCACAGGGAGAGTCACGGTGTAGTGCGTCACGGGGAGAGTCACGGTGTAGTGTCACGGGGAGAGTCAGGGTGTTGTGCGACGGGGAGAGTCACGGTGTGTGTAGTGCGTCACGGGGAGAGTCACGGTGTAGTGTGTCACGGGGAGAGTCACGATGTAGTGCGTCACGGGGAGAGTCACGGGGAGAGTCACGGTGTAGTGTGTCACGGGGAGAGTCACGGTGTAGTGTGTCACGGGGAGAGCCACGGTGTAGTGTTACGGGGAGAGTCACGGTGTGTGTAGTGTGTCACGGGGAGAGCCACGGTGTAGTGTGTCACGGGGAGAGCCACGGTGTAGTGTGTCACGGGGAGAGTCACGGTGTAGTGTGTCACGGGGAGAGTCACGGTGTAGTGTCACGGTGTAGTGTGTCACGGGGAGAGTCATGGTGTAGTGTCACGGGGAGAGTCACGGTGTGTGTAGTGTGTCACGGGGAGAGTCACGGTGTGTGTAGTGTGTCACGGGGAGAGTCACGGTGTAGTGTGTCACGGGGAGAGTCACGGTGTGTGTCGTGTGTCACGGGGAGCGTCACAGTGTGTGTAGTGTGTCACGGGGAGATCCAACATTTGAGTTGGTGCCTTTACCCAGTTTCCAGGCCGCTGCATTTTCAACAATTCCCTCCCAGTTTACTGACACCTACAATTTGTATCGGAGTTTTAACGCAGTAAATCATCACAAGGCACTTCACGGGCGTAATCAAACAAAAATTAACACCGAACCACAGAAGGGGATATTAGTACAAGTGAGAGGTGGGTTTTAAGGAACTTAAAGGAGGAGAGAGAGGCAGAGAGGTTTAGGGAGGGAGTTCCAGAGCAGCTGAAGGTACGGCCACCGATGGTGGGGCGATTATAATCACGGACGTGCTAGAGACCAGAATTGGAAGAGCGCAGAGATATCGGAGGGTTGTGGGGCTGGAGGAGGTTACAGGGATAGAAACATCTTCAATACCTATGATGCCACAGAATTAGTTTTCTATGATAACCATTGCCTTATGATGTCATAATTAAGCCATTCCTTGATGGTTTTACACAGTTTAAAGTGTTGTTTAATGGTCTGGCCTCGCCCAGCCCCGACAAAGAGTGGGTGAGGGGAGCAGCGAGCCATGGAGCAACTTCCTGAGCGGTCTCTTCCTTGCTGCCAATTGGTGCAATCAAACATTAAAAGGGAAGGTTGAATCACTGAGTGGGATCTTCCTGTGCTGGAATCGGCTTAAACTACAGATGGAAACAACAACCTTAAACACGCTGAATATTTCACGCTGTATTTATTCTGCTTGTTACAAAGGCCTTCGGGCTAATTATGGGAGTTTTCAAACTGCGCGCCCGACCCTGGAGCTGGGCTGTTCCGCAATTCCACCCACTGGTCACATTCTGACAGCGTGCCTCAAACATGCTGTTTGAACAAGACTCGAGTGTTAAATCTTGTGCACTAATATAAATGAGTGTCATGCAATAACTTGATATACAAGTGGGCGGGACAGTGGCCGATGACATTAATACAGGTCAGTGCTGCACAAAGCAGGCGGGATTGTAGCACCAGTGTGTTTTGTTTCTCCCTCCTTCCAGTCGTTGAATGGCAGCTGTTCCTTCCCCCTCTCTCAAACTCTGCAGCAGTAACAGGAGTATTGGCAGCTCTCCCTCCTCTCCCTCCCTCCTCTCCCCTCTCCAGGCAGCAGGCCTCCTCCTCTCAGACGCTCACGGTCTCCCTGTAGATGTACTGAGAAGGCAGCTTTTCTTCCTCCTCCTCTCACAGGGTCCTGGGTTCACTCTCACTCTCTCATACTCTCGCTCACTCTCTCACACTCTCACTCTCTCTCACTCACTCTCTCACTCACACTCTCACTCTCTCTCACACACTCTCACTGTAGTTGTAGCAGTATTAGCGAAGATTTAACAATCTCATTGTGCGAGGCCCCTTGGGGAAGAGTGACCATAATATGGTGGAATTCTGCATTAGGATGGAGAATGAAACAGTTAATTCAGAGACCATGGTCCAGAACTTAAAGAAGGCTAACTTTGAAGGTATGAGGCGTGAATTGACTAAGATAGATTGGCGAATGATACTTAAGGGGTTGACTGTGGATGGGCAATGGCAGACATTTAGAGACCGCATGGATGAATTACAACAATTGTACATTCCTGTCTGGCGTAAAAATAAAAAAGGGAAGGTGGCTCAACCGTGGCTATCTAGGGAAATCAGGGATAGTATTAAAGCCAAGGAAGTGGCATACAAATTGGCCAGAAATAGCAGCGAACCTGGGGACTGGGAGAAATTTAGAACTCAGCAGAGGAGGACAAAGGGTTTGATTAGGGCAGGGAAAATGGAGTACGAGAAGAAGCTTGCAGGGAACATTAAGGCGGATTGCAAAAGTTTCTATAGATATGTAAAGAGAAAAAGGTTAGTAAAGACAAACGTAGGTCCCCTGCAGTCAGAATCAGGGGAAGTCATAACGGGGAACAAAGAAATGGCAGACCAATTGAACAAGTACTTTGGTTCAGTATTCACTAAGGAGGACACAAACAACCTTCCGGATATAAAAGGGGTCAGAGGGTCTAGTAAGGAGGAGGAACTGAGGGAAATCTTTATTAGTCGGGAAATTGTGTTGGGGAAATTGATGGGATTGAAGGCCGATAAATCCCCAGGGCCTGATGGACTGCATCCCAGAGTACTTAAGGAGGTGGCCTTGGAAATAGCGGATGCATTGACAGTCATTTTCCAACATTCCATTGACTCTGGATCAGTTCCTATGGAGTGGAGGGTAGCCAATGTAACCCCACTTTTTAAAAAAGGAGGGAGAGAGAAAACAGGGAATTATAGACCGGTCAGCCTGACCTCAGTAGTGGGTAAAATGATGGAATCAATTATTAAGGATGTCATAGCAGCGCATTTGGAAAATGGTGACATGATAGGTCCAAGTCAGCATGGATTTGTGAAAGGGAGATCATGCTTGACAAATCTTCTGGAATTTTTTGAGGATATTTCCAGTAAAGTGGACAAAGGAGAACCAGTTGATGTGGTATATTTGGACTTTCAGAAGGCTTTCGACAAGGTCCCACACAGGAGATTAATGTGCAAAGTTAAAGCACATGGGATTGGGGGTAGTGTGCTGACATGGATTGAGAACTGGTTGTCAGACAGGAAGCAAAGAGTAGGAGTAAATGGGGACTTTTCAGAATGGCAGGCAGTGACTAGTGGGGTACCGCAAGGTTCTGTGCTGGGGCCCCAGCTGTTTACATTGTACATTAATGATTTAGACGAGGGGATTAAATGTAGTATCTCCAAATTTGCGGATGACACTAAGTTGGGTGGCAGTGTGAGCTGCGAGGAGGATGCTATGAGGCTGCAGAGTGACTTGGATAGGTTAGGTGAGTGGGCAAATGCGTGGCAGATGAAGTACAATGTGGATAAATATGAAGTTATCCACTTTGGTGGTAAAAACAGAGAGACAGACTATTATCTGAATGGTGACAGATTAGGAAAAGGGAAGGTGCAACGAGACCTGGGTGTCATGGTACATCAGTCATTGAAGGTTGGCATGCAGGTACAGCAGGCAGTAAAGAAAGCAAATGGCATGTTGGCCTTCATAGCGAGGGGATTTGAGTACAGGGGCAGGGAGGTGTTGCTACAGTTGTACAGGGCCTTGGTGAGGCCACACCTGGAGTATTGTGTACAGTTTTGGTCTCCTAACTGGAGGAAGGACGTTCTTGCTATTGAGGGAGTACAGCGAAGATTCACCAGACTGATTCCCGGGATGGCAGGACTGACCTATCAAGAAAGACTGGATCAACTGGGCTTGTATTCACTGGAGTTCAGAAGAGTGAGAGGGGACCTCATAGAAACGTTTAAAATTCTGACGGGTTTAGACAGGTTAGATGCAGGAAGAATGTTCCCAATGTTGGGGAAGTCCAGAACCAGGGGTCACAGTCTAAGGATAAGGGGTAAGCCATTTAGGACCGAGATGAGGAGAAACTTCTTCACCCAGAGAGTGGTGAACCTGTGGAATTCTCTACCACAGAAAGTAGTTGAGGCCAATTCACTAAATATATTCAAAAGGGAGTTAGATGTAGTCCTTACTACTCGGGGGATCAAGGGGTATGGCGAGAAAGCAGGAAGGGGGTACTGAAGTTTCATGTTCAGCCATGAACTCATTGAATGGCGGTGCAGGCTAGAAGGGCTGAATGGCCTGCTCCTGCATCTATTTTCTATGTTTCTGTTTCTATCACACTGCATATTACCAGTTCAACTATTTGAGTTGTGCACTTTAAACAAATGCTCCCTGCAAGGGGGGGTCACCCTCCAAAATACATTGTTTCCAGTGCCCCTTTTTTTGGGGGGGTGGTGTTTAGGGCACTAAAACAGAAATTATACAAGTGTACCCTGGCTGAAAGGGTGGGCGGGGGACTAAAACCGGCAAATTAAACTTTAAATTTAAATGATCAAATTCAAATGTGGTTGCCGGGGGTGATGATGACTCCAGTTCCTCTGGCGCCCAGTTCCTCTGGCGCCCATCTCTCGTTGCCAGCGTGTTTGAAGACTCGAGTGGTAACAGCTGACCATTACATTGAATGAGAGCTCGGAGCCCTAATGGTCTCGACACTCAGCAACACGTCCAATCAAGGCCGAGCATTAAAATCAGAAACTAGTGGAAATACTCAGCAGGTCAGCGAGAAACAGAGGTAACGCTTCATCAACCTCAAACGTGAACTGTTTTTCAGATTTCCAGCATCCACAGCATTTTGCTTTTGTAAAACCACCAAGATGTTGAACTGCAGTCAGAACAAGTCAGAGGAAGCATTTGGTCAAATACTCGCAGCAGATCGGAGTCCTGTGCCTAGTACTCAAGACATTAAAAACATTGCAAGGATATACAAGAAAGAAAGGCTTGCATTTATATAGCACCTTTCGCAACCACAGGATGTCCCAAAGCGCTTTACAGCCAATGAAGTAATTTTCAACTGTATTGACTGTTGTAAAGTACAAAACGCAGCAGCCAATTTGTGCCCAACAAGATCCCACAAAGAGGAATGATCAGATCTTGGGCTTGAAGTTCGTCTCATGCTGGATCAAATTACCGTCAATGGACCTGAATATCAGGTGTGGGTACAATAGGCGTCAATTCCATACCACCCGAGACACATTTCTAGACCAATTTGTTTTAGTGATGTTGGTTGAGGGACAATGCGGCGTTCCCTCAGTACTGCCCCTCCGACAGTGCGGCGCTCCCTCAGTACTGCCCCTCCGACAGTGCGGCCCTCCCTCAGTACTGACCCTACGACAGTGCGGCGCTCCCTCAGTACTGACCCTCCGACAGTGCGGCCCTCCCTCAGTACTGCCCCTCCGACAGTGCGGCGCTCCCTCAGTACTGACCCTCCGACAGTGCGGCGCTCTCTCAGTACTGCCCCTCCGACAGTGCGGCCCTCCCTCAGTACTGCCCCTCCGACAGTGCGGCGCTCCCTCAGTGCTGCCCCTCTGACAGTGCGGCGCTCTCTCAGTACTGCCCCTCCGACAGTGCGGCCCTCCCTCAGTACTGCCCCTCCGACAGTGCGGCGTTCCCTCAGTACTGCCCCTCCGACAGTGCGGCGCTCTCTCAGTACTGCCCCTCCGACAGTGCAGCACTCCCTCAGTACTGCCCCTCCGACAGTGCGGCGCTCCCTCAGTACTGCCCCTCCGACAGTGCGGCCCTCCCTCAGTACTGCCCCTCCGACAGTGCGGCGTTCCCTCAGTACTGCCCCTCCGACAGTGCGGCCCTCCCTCAGTACTGCCCCTCCGACAGTGCGGCGTTCCCTCAGTACTGCCCCTCCGACAGTGCGGCGCTCCCTCAGTACTGCCCCTCCGACAGTGCGGCACTACCTCAGTACTGCACTGGGAGTATCAGCCTGGAGTTTGTGCTTAAGTCTCTGACTCAGAGGAGAGAGTGCTACCCACTGAGCCACGGTTGACATTTTAATATTGTAAATGGTTTGGAAAAGGTAAATGTGAAAAATTACTGAAAATTAAATAGAGAGTTCAGCAAGGTGACACAGTAATAGTAAATGGTCGATCTCGGACTGTTACCGGGAAATCCTTCACACACACAATGGGATCGCGGAAAGCAGTGTAGGTGAAAACCCAGGAATCCACCTTGGATGCTGCAGCTTCAGGATAGAGCCATAGAGTAGTACAGCAGGAGGCCATTCGGCCCATCGAGTCTGTGCCATTTGGAAAAACGGCTTTCTCCATCCCTAATTATCTTGTGATCTGCTATGAATGCAAGTTTTCTTAATATTGGTAAACCCCGGTCTCCTGGGTTCACCTGATTGGCTGAGGCCCGGAGGGAGGCTCTTAAAATTGGCCACAGGTAGTCTCCCCTGCGAACTAGTGGCGTTTTGGGGGAGATGGGCGAGGTGTCAGCTATAGTGGACAGGGGTTCTGGGGAGAGGGCGGGGAAGTGGACCCGAGTCCATGATTGGATCAGCCATGATTGTATTAAATGGCGGAGCAGGTTCAAGGGGCCGTATGGCTGACTCCTGCTCCTATTTCTTATGTCCTTATGGTGGGCTCCCTGTGTTTGATGGTGCTTTGCCCTGAATACATTGCTAGAGAGCATGTGGGAGCTGAGGCTGGAGGCCCAGTACTGCCAGGGTGGTCAGTGTTGTGTTTTGGAGAGTGAGAAAAGTCAAATGGAAATTCAAAGTGAAAGACAAAACAAAGAGTTCCAGGTCCGGAATCATGACACAGAAGGTCAGTTAGAGCTGGATAGAAAACTGCCTCTAAAAATAGGAAATTCATTGATGCCACAGATGAGAACGTGGCTTTGAGTAGCAGGCCCCAGAAATCAAGCTGCTGTTTTTAATATTTAGTCATTATTTGAATGAAGATATTTTAAGAAAATCTCCAAGTTTGATGAATCAAGATTGAAGGCAGAGCAATGAATCCAGACCAACGCAAGCAGTCTCCTGAAACATTTCGATATTTTAGGCAGCTGGGCCAACAGATGGCAGATCGAGTTAACGTGGACATGTATTAAATCATTAATAGTTACTCCACAATCTCATCCAGCCAAGAGACAGAAGAGGGAGTGTGTTCAGGAGACAATGTCACAGGAACAAGTTCGAGGGGTTACAACAGATAAATCTCTGAACCTATCCGCTTTGTGCTTGGCTGCAATCAGCAGGTAAATGAGGCGCGGAGGGAGAGAGTGAGGCTGGAAGCTGTCCTGAGGGATGCTGTCTGTGGCAGTGACCCAGTCACAAGCACTATGTGCTTATGATCCGGGAACGGATGTGGAGATAGTTCCAGGTGTCAGGAGTCTGAGTTATGGGTAGATTGGGAATTGTTTTTGCTGGAGAAGAGGCAACAACTTCACTTCAACAAAATTACTTCATTGATGATGAAACATTTTGGGGATGTCTTGAAGATGAGATAATGCGTTAAGTAAATACAAGTTGCTTGTTTGTTTAAACTAATCACACGACCTGAAGGTGAAGGGGAAAGGGCTCAATTCAATAACTGAGACGAAGGCAAAATACCGTGCAGGCTGGAATCTGAAATAAAAACAGCGAATGCTGGAAATACTGAGGGGGTCGGGCAGCGTCTGTGGAGAGAAACAGAGTTAACGGTTCAGCGAGACGGCTGGTCCTGACAAAGACAATACTGCATGGGACGTGAAGTGCAGGCTGTGTATTAAATGATCCTCAGAATTCACTCCCAGCTCCTCGATACAGACAACCAATCAGTCAGATCATTACAAATATAATCTCCCTGTGGACAATACAAGGCCGGATTAAGGGCCTGGGCCTGGGGCAAACTGATCCCACCAGGCCGATAGTTACATTTGTTCATGTTCATTACATTCTGTCTGATACTGATTCTGAGTATGGAAATCTCGGCCGGTATATTCACCAATATATTCTGTATCAGGTAGATATATATTCTGGTGCTGGTAACATTGCAATACTAGATTCCAAAACATATATCGACATTTCTCTCAGTAACATGTGAATTAAAACAGGCTAGTACATATTCTGTTCCGTATATCGGTACATTAATGTATATAGGTCTTGTTTTTCCTCTCATTGTCTATTCTAGTCAGCCTTTTTGGGAGGCCTTATATTTTTTTTCCTACATTTGTTTGGTGGGCCTGGAGCTGCAGCCCATCCCCCCCCCGTGGTGACCCCCTCCTGTGGACCCCCCCCGTGGTGACCCCCTTGTGGTGACCCCATGGTGACCCCCACCCGTGGTGACCCCCCCCCCCGTGGTGACCCCCTTGTGGTGACCCCCACCCGTGGTGAACCCCCCTGTGGTGATCCCCCCTGTGGTGAACCCCCCCGTGGTGATCCCCCTGTGGTGACCCCCCACCCCCGTGGTGACCCCCCCTGTGGTGAACCGCCCCTCCCCCCCATGATGAACCACCCCCTGGACAATGTCCATCAGTGACCAACTCGCTGGGACTGGACAGTCAGTCCTTGTTTTCACAAACACTGGAACTTTAGTTTGTTTGCTTTAACAATCAGCAATTTTAGGGACCCCAATTATTTTGTGTTGACCAGTAACTGAATGGTGACTGACCAGTGACCGACCAATGACCGACCAGCTACCGACCAGTGATTGACCAGTGAGGACCAGTGACTGACCTGGGCTCACCAGTCACCGACAGGTGACTGACCAGTGACTGACCAAGGATGACCAGAGACTGATAAGTGACTGGCCAGTGACTGACCAGGGACTGACCAGTGACTGACCTTTGACCTGACCAGTGACCGACCAGTGACCGGCCAGTAACTGACCAGTGCCTGATTAGTGACTGACCTTTGACCTGATCAGTGACTGACCAGGGATGAAGAGTGGCTGACCAGTGACAGATCACTGACCGACAAGAGACCGTCCAGTGACTGACCAGTCACTGACCAGTGACTAACCAGGGGTAACCAGTGACTAATCAGTGACTGACCAGGGATGACCAGTGACTGATCAGTGACTGACCAGGGATGACCAGTGACTGATCAGTGACTGACCAGGGATGATCAGTGACCGACCAGTGACTGACCATGGATGACCAGTGACCGACCAGTGACCGACCAGGGGTGACCAGCGACCGACCAGTGACTGACCAAGGACTGACAAGCAAATGACCAGTGATCGACCAGTGACCGACCCATGACTGACCAGTGACTGACCAAGGATGACCAGTGACTGACCAGGGATGACCAGTGACTGACCAGTAACTGACCATTGACCGACCAGTGAATGACCCTTGACCTGACCAGTGACTTGTGACTGACCAGTGACTGACCAGGGACTGACCAGTGACTGACCTTTGACCTGACCAATGACCGATCAGTGACTGACCCGTGACTGACCCTTCACCTGACCAGTGACCAACCAGTGACTGATCTTTGACCTGACCAGTGACTGACCCTTCACCTGACCAGTGACCAACCAGTGACTGACCTTTGACCCGACCAGTGACTGACCTTTGACCTGACCAGTGACTGACCCTTCACCTGACCAGTGACTGACCGTTGACCTGACTAGTGACCGACAGTGATGACAAGTGCCTGACCTTTGTCCTGACCAGTGACCCGCCAGTGACAGACCGGTGACTGACCAGGAATGACCAGCGACTGACCTTTGACCTGACCAGTGACTGGCCTTTGACTGACCTTGGATGACCAGTGACTGACCAGGGATGAACAGTGACTGACCAGCGACTTACCAGTGACTGACCAGAGGGGACCAGTGACTGACCTGGGCTCACCGGTGACTGACCACTGACTGACCAGCGACTGACCAGTGACTGATCAGGGATGACCAGTGACTGACCAGAGATAACCAGTGACTGTCCAGTGACTGACCAGGTACTGACCTTTGACCTGACCAGTGACTGACCCTTCACCTGACCAGTGACCAACCAGTGACTGACCTTTGACCCGACCAGTGACTGACCTTTGACCTGACCAGTGACTGACCCTTCACCTGACCAGTGACTGACCATTGACCTGACTAGTGACCGACCAGTGATGACAAGTGCCTGACCTTTGTCCTGACCAGTGACCCGCCAGTGACAGACCGGTGACTGACCAGGAATGACCAGCGACTGACCTTTGACCTAACCAGTGACTGGCCTTTGACTGACCTTGGATGACCAGTGACTGACCAGGGATGAACAGTGACTGACCAGCGACTTACCAGTGACTGACCAGAGGGGACCAGTGACTGACCTGGGCTCACCGGTGACTGACCACTGACTGACCAGCGACTGACCAGTGACTGATCAGGGATGACCAGTGACTGACCAGAGATAACCAGTGACTGTCCAGTGACTGACCAGGTACTGACCTTTGACCTGACCAGTGACTGACCCTTCACCTGACCAGTGACCAACCAGTGACTGACCTTTGACCCGACCAGTGACTGACCTTTGACCTGACCAGTGACTGACCCTTCACCTGACCAGTGACTGATCTATGATGACCAGCGACTGACCAGTGACTGACCTTTGACCTGACCAATGACCGATCAGTGACTGACCCGTGACTGTCCAGTGACTGACCTTTGACCTGACCAGTGACTGACCCTTCACCTGAGCAGTGACCAACCAGTGACTGACCGTTGACCTGACTAGTGACCGACCAGTGATGACCAGTGCCTGACCTTTGTCCTGACCAGTGACCCGCCAGTGACAGACCGGTGACCGACCAGCGACTGACCAGGAATGACCAGCGACTGACCTTTGACCTGACCAGTGACCGGCCAGTAACTGACCAGTGCCTGATTAGTGACTGACCTTTGACCTCATCAGTGACTGACCAGGGATGACCAGTGGCTGACCAGTGACAGACCGCTGACCGACAAGAGACCGTCCAGTGACTGACCAGTCACCGACCAATGACTAACCAGGGATAACCAGTGATTGATCAGTGACTAATTAGTGACTGACCAAGGATGACCAGCGACTGACCAGTGACTGACCAGGGATGACCAGTGACCGACCAGGGGTGACCAGCGACCAACCAGTGACTGACCTTTGATCTGACCAGTGACTGACCCTTCACCTGACCAGCGGCTGACCAGTGACAGATCATTGGCCGACAAGAGACCGTTCAGTGATAGACCAGTCACTGACCAGTGACTAACCAGGGATAACCAGTGACAGATCAGTGACTGACCATTGATAACCAGTGACTAACCAGTGACCGTCCAGTGACAGATCAGCGACTGACCAATGACTGACCAGGGATGACCAGTGACTGACCTTTGACCTGATCAGTGACTGACCAGTGACCAATCAGTGGCTGACCTTTGACCTGACCAGTAACAGACCAGTGACCGACCAGTGACTGACCTTTGACCTGATCAGTGACTGACCAGGGATGACCAGCGGCTGACCAGTGACTGACCTTTGACCTGACCAGTAACAGACCAGTGACTGACCTGTGACCGATCAGTGATTGACCAGCGACTGACCAGTGACCGACCCGTAACTGACCAGTGACTGACCAAGGATGACCAGTGACTGACCAGGGATGACCAGTGACTGACCAGTAACTGACCATTGACCGACCAGTGAATGACCTTTGACCTGACCAGTGACTTGTGACTGACCAGCGACTGACCAGTGACTGACCAGGGACTGACCAGTGACTGACCTTTGACCTGACCATTGACCGACCAGTGACTGACCTTTGACCCGACCAGTGACTGACCTTTGACCTGACCAGTGACTGACCCTTCACCTGACTAGTGACCGACCAGTGATGACAAGTGCCTGACCTTTGTCCTGACCAGTGACCCGCCAGTGACAGACCGGTGACTGACCAGGAATGACCAGCGACTGACCTTTGACCTGACCAGTGACTGGCCTTTGACTGACCTTGGATGACCAGTGACTGACCAGGGATGAACAGTGACTGACCAGCGACTTACCAGTGACTGACCAGAGGGGACCAGTGACTGACCTGGGCTCACCGGTGACTGACCACTGACTGACCAGGTACTGACCTTTGACCTGACCAGTGACTGACCCTTCACCTGACCAGTGACCAACCAGTGACTGACCTTTGACCCGACCAGTGACTGACCCTTCACCTGACCAGTGACTGACCGTTGACCTGACTAGTGACCGACCAGTGACTGACCAGTGACTGACCAAGGACTGACCAGTGACTGACCATGGATGACCAGTGACTGACCAGGGATGTCCAGTTACCGACCAGTGACTGACCAGGGATGACCAGTGACTGACCAATGACTGAACAGGGACTGACAAGCAACTGACCAGGGAATGACCAGTGATCGACCAGCGACTGACCAGTGACCGACCAGTGACTGACCAGGGGTGACCAGCGACCAACCAGTGACTGACCAGGGATGACCAGTGACTGACCTGTGACTGATCAAGGACTGGCCAGTGACTGATCATGGATGACCAGTGACTGACCAGTGACCAACCAGTGACCGACCAGGGGTGACCAGCGACCAACCAGTGACTGACCAGGGATGACCAGTGGCCGACCAGTGACTGACCAGTGACTGACCATGGATGACCAGTGACTGACCAGTGACCGACCAGGGCTGACCAAGGACTGACCAGTGACTGAACAGGGACTGACCTTTGATAACCAGTGACTAACCAGTGACCGTCCAGTGACAGATCAGCGACTGACCAAGGATGACAAGTGACTGACCTTTGACCTGATCAGTGACTGACCAGTGACCAATCAGTGGCTGACCTTTGACCTGACCAGTAACAGACCAGTGACCGACCAGTGACTGACCTTTGACCTGATCAGTGACTGACCAGGGATGACCAGCGGCTGACCAGTGACTGACCTTTGACCTGACCAGTAACAGACCAGTGACTGACCTGTGACCGATCAGTGATTGACCAGCGACTGACCAGTGACCGACCCGTAACTGACCAGTGACTGACCAAGGATGACCAGTGACTGACCAGGGATGACCAGTGACTGACCAGGGACTGACCAGTGACTGACCTTTGACCTGACCTATGACCGATCAGTGACTGACCCGTGACTGTCCAGTGACTGACCTTTGACCTGACCAGTGACTGACCCTTCACCTGAGCAGTGACCAACCAGTGACTGACCGTTGACCTGACTAGTGACCGACCAGTGATGACCAGTGCCTGACCTTTGTCCTGACCAGTGACCCGCCAGTGACAGACCGGTGACCGACCAGCGACTGACCAGGAATGACCAGCGACTGACCTTTGACCTGACCAGTGACCGGCCAGTAACTGACCAGTGCCTGATTAGTGACTGACCTTTGACCTCATCAGTGACTGACCAGGGATGACCAGTGGCTGACCAGTGACAGACCGCTGACCGACAAGAGACCGTCCAGTGACTGACCAGTCACCGACCAATGACTAACCAGGGATAACCAGTGATTGATCAGTGACTAATCAGTGACTGACCAAGGATGACCAGCGACTGAACAGTGACTGACCAGGGATGAACAGTGACCGATCAGTGGCTGACCTTTGACCTGACCAGTAACAGACCAGTCACAGACCAGTGACTGACCAGTGACGGACCCGTGACTGACCAGTGACTGACCAGTGACTGACCAGTGACTGACCATTGATGACCAGTGACCGACCAGTGACTGATCAGTGACCGACCAGGGGTGACCTGCGACCAACCAGGGATGACCAGTGACTGACCAGCGACTGACCAGGAATGACCAGCGACTGACCTTTGACCTGACCAGTGACCGGCCAGTAACTGACCAGTGCCTGATTAGTGACTGACCTTTGACCTCATCAGTGACTGACCAGGGATGACCAGTGTTGAACAGTGACTGACCAGCGACTTACCAGTGACTGACCAGAGGGGGCCAGTGACTGACCTGGGCTCACCGGTGACTGTCCAGTGACTGACCAGGTACTGACCAGTGACTGACCTTTGACCTGACCAGTGACCGACCAGTGACCGGCCAGTAACTGACCAGTGCCTGATTAGTGACTGACCTTTGACCTCATCAGTGACTGACCAGGGATGACCAGTGGCTGACCAGTGACAGACAGCTGACCGACAAGAGACCGTCCAGTGACTGACCAGTCACCGACCAATGACTAACCAGGGATAACCAGTGATTGATCAGTGACTAATCAGTGACTGACCAAGGATGACCAGCGACTGAACAGTGACTGACCAGGGATGAACAGTGACCGATCAGTGGCTGACCTTTGACCTGACCAGTGACTGACCATTGATGACCAGTGACCGACCAGTGACCGACCAGTGACTGATCAGTGACTGATCAGTGACCGACCAGGGGTGACCTGCGACCAACCAGGGATGACCAGTGACTGACCAGTGACCGACCAGTGACTGATCAGTGACTGATCAGTGACCGACCAGGGGTGACCTGCGACCAACCAGGGATGACCAGTGACTGACCAGTGACTGACCAAGGACTGACCAGTGACTGACCATGGATGACCAGTGACTGACCAGGGATGTCCAGTTACCGACCAGTGACTGACCAGGGATGACCAGTGATCGACCAGCGACTGACCAGTGACCGACCAGTGACTGACCAGGGGTGACCAGCGACCAACCAGTGACTGACCAGGGATGACCAGTGACCGACCTGTGACTGATCAAGGACTGGCCAGTGACTGATCATGGATGACCAGTGACTGACCAGTGACCAACCAGTGACCGACCAGGGGTGACCAGCGACCAACCAGTGACTGACCATGGATGACCAGTGACTGACCAGTGACCGACCAGGGCTGACCAAGGACTGACCAGTGACTGAACAGGGACTGACCTTTGACCTGACCAATGACCGATCAGTGACTGGCCCGTGACTGTCCAGTGACTGACCTTTGACCTGACCAGTGACTGACCCTTCACCTGAGCAGTGACTGACCTTTGACCTGACCAGTCACTGACCCTTCACCTGACCAGTGACTGACCTTTGACCTGACTAGTGACCGACCAGTGATGGCCAGTGCCTGACCTTTGTCCTGACCCGTGACCGACCAGCGACTGACCAGGGGTGACCAGCTACTGACCTTTGACCTGATCAGTGACTGACCATTGACTGACCAGTGACTGACCCGTGACTGACCAGCGACTGACCATTGACCCAACCAGTGACTGACCCTTCACCTGACCAGTGACTGACCTTTGACCCGACCAGTGACTGACCTTTGATCTGACCAGTGACTGACCCTTCACCTGACCAGCGGCTGACCAGTGACAGATCATTGGCCGACAAGAGACCGTCCAGTGATAGACCAGTCACTGACCAGTGACTAACCAGGGATAACCAGTGACAGATCAGTGACTGACCATTGATAACCAGTGACTAACCAGTGACCGTCCAGTGACAGATCAGCGACTGACCAATGACTGACCAGGGATGACCAGTGACTGACCTTTGACCTGATCAGTGACTGACCAGTGACCAATCAGTGGCTGACCTTTGACCTGACCAGTAACAGACCAGTGACCGACCAGTGACTGACCTTTGACCTGATCAGTGACTGACCAGGGATGACCAGCGGCTGACCAGTGACTGACCTTTGACCTGACCAGTAACAGACCAGTGACTGACCTGTGACCGATCAGTGATTGACCAGCGACTGACCAGTGACCGACCCGTAACTGACCAGTGACTGACCAAGGATGACCAGTGACTGACCAGGGATGACCAGTGACTGACCAGTAACTGACCATTGACCGACCAGTGAATGACCTTTGACCTGACCAGTGACTTGTGACTGACCAGCGACTGACCAGTGACTGACCAGGGACTGACCAGTGACTGACCTTTGACCTGACCTATGACCGATCAGTGACTGACCCGTGACTGACCCTTCACCTGACCTTTGACCAACCAGTGACTGATCTTTGACCTGACCAGTGACTGACCCTTCACCTGACCAGTGACCAACCAGTGACTGACCTTTGACCCGACCAGTGACTGACCTTTGACCTGACCAGTGACTGACCCTTCACCTGACCAGTGACTGACCGTTGACCTGACTAGTGACCGACAGTGATGACAAGTGCCTGACCTTTGTCCTGACCAGTGACCCGCCAGTGACAGACCGGTGACTGACCAGGAATGACCAGCGACTGACCTTTGACCTGACCAGTGACTGGCCTTTGACTGACCTTGGATGACCAGTGACTGACCAGGGATGAACAGTGACTGACCAGCGACTTACCAGTGACTGACCAGAGGGGACCAGTGACTGACCTGGGCTCACCGGTGACTGACCACTGACTGACCAGCGACTGACCAGTGACTGATCAGGGATGACCAGTGACTGACCAGAGATAACCAGTGACTGTCCAGTGACTGACCAGGTACTGACCTTTGACCTGACCAGTGACTGACCCTTCACCTGACCAGTGACCAACCAGTGACTGACCTTTGACCCGACCAGTGACTGACCTTTGACCTGACCAGTGACTGACCCTTCACCTGACCAGTGACTGATCTATGATGACCAGCGACTGACCAGTGACTGACCTTTGACCTGACCAATGACCGATCAGTGACTGACCCGTGACTGTCCAGTGACTGACCTTTGACCTGACCAGTGACTGACCCTTCACCTGAGCAGTGACCAACCAGTGACTGACCGTTGACCTGACTAGTGACCGACCAGTGATGACCAGTGCCTGACCTTTGTCCTGACCAGTGACCCGCCAGTGACAGACCGGTGACCGACCAGCGACTGACCAGGAATGACCAGCGACTGACCTTTGACCTGACCAGTGACCGGCCAGTAACTGACCAGTGCCTGATTAGTGACTGACCTTTGACCTCATCAGTGACTGACCAGGGATGACCAGTGGCTGACCAGTGACAGACCGCTGACCGACAAGAGACCGTCCAGTGACTGACCAGTCACCGACCAATGACTAACCAGGGATAACCAGTGATTGATCAGTGACTAATTAGTGACTGACCAAGGATGACCAGCGACTGACCAGTGACTGACCAGGGATGACCAGTGACCGACCAGGGGTGACCAGCGACCAACCAGTGACTGACCTTTGATCTGACCAGTGACTGACCCTTCACCTGACCAGCGGCTGACCAGTGACAGATCATTGGCCGACAAGAGACCGTTCAGTGATAGACCAGTCACTGACCAGTGACTAACCAGGGATAACCAGTGACAGATCAGTGACTGACCATTGATAACCAGTGACTAACCAGTGACCGTCCAGTGACAGATCAGCGACTGACCAATGACTGACCAGGGATGACCAGTGACTGACCTTTGACCTGATCAGTGACTGACCAGTGACCAATCAGTGGCTGACCTTTGACCTGACCAGTAACAGACCAGTGACCGACCAGTGACTGACCTTTGACCTGATCAGTGACTGACCAGGGATGACCAGCGGCTGACCAGTGACTGACCTTTGACCTGACCAGTAACAGACCAGTGACTGACCTGTGACCGATCAGTGATTGACCAGCGACTGACCAGTGACCGACCCGTAACTGACCAGTGACTGACCAAGGATGACCAGTGACTGACCAGGGATGACCAGTGACTGACCAGTAACTGACCATTGACCGACCAGTGAATGACCTTTGACCTGACCAGTGACTTGTGACTGACCAGCGACTGACCAGTGACTGACCAGGGACTGACCAGTGACTGACCTTTGACCTGACCATTGACCGACCAGTGACTGACCTTTGACCCGACCAGTGACTGACCTTTGACCTGACCAGTGACTGACCCTTCACCTGACCAGTGACTGACCGTTGACCTGACTAGTGACCGACCAGTGATGACAAGTGCCTGACCTTTGTCCTGACCAGTGACCCGCCAGTGACAGACCGGTGACTGACCAGGAATGACCAGCGACTGACCTTTGACCTGACCAGTGACTGGCCTTTGACTGACCTTGGATGACCAGTGACTGACCAGGGATGAACAGTGACTGACCAGCGACTTACCAGTGACTGACCAGAGGGGACCAGTGACTGACCTGGGCTCACCGGTGACTGACCACTGACTGACCAGGTACTGACCTTTGACCTGACCAGTGACTGACCCTTCACCTGACCAGTGACCAACCAGTGACTGACCTTTGACCCGACCAGTGACTGACCCTTCACCTGACCAGTGACTGACCGTTGACCTGACTAGTGACCGACCAGTGACTGACCAGTGACTGACCAAGGACTGACCAGTGACTGACCATGGATGACCAGTGACTGACCAGGGATGTCCAGTTACCGACCAGTGACTGACCAGGGATGACCAGTGACTGACCAATGACTGAACAGGGACTGACAAGCAACTGACCAGGGAATGACCAGTGATCGACCAGCGACTGACCAGTGACCGACCAGTGACTGACCAGGGGTGACCAGCGACCAACCAGTGACTGACCAGGGATGACCAGTGACTGACCTGTGACTGATCAAGGACTGGCCAGTGACTGATCATGGATGACCAGTGACTGACCAGTGACCAACCAGTGACCGACCAGGGGTGACCAGCGACCAACCAGTGACTGACCAGGGATGACCAGTGGCCGACCAGTGACTGACCAGTGACTGACCATGGATGACCAGTGACTGACCAGTGACCGACCAGGGCTGACCAAGGACTGACCAGTGACTGAACAGGGACTGACCTTTGATAACCAGTGACTAACCAGTGACCGTCCAGTGACAGATCAGCGACTGACCAAGGATGACAAGTGACTGACCTTTGACCTGATCAGTGACTGACCAGTGACCAATCAGTGGCTGACCTTTGACCTGACCAGTAACAGACCAGTGACCGACCAGTGACTGACCTTTGACCTGATCAGTGACTGACCAGGGATGACCAGCGGCTGACCAGTGACTGACCTTTGACCTGACCAGTAACAGACCAGTGACTGACCTGTGACCGATCAGTGATTGACCAGCGACTGACCAGTGACCGACCCGTAACTGACCAGTGACTGACCAAGGATGACCAGTGACTGACCAGGGATGACCAGTGACTGACCAGTAACTGACCATTGACCGACCAGTAAATGACCTTTGACCTGACCAGTGACTTGTGACTGACCAGCGACTGACCAGTGACTGACCAGGGACTGACCAGTGACTGACCTTTGACCTGACCTATGACCGATCAGTGACTGACCCGTGACTGTCCAGTGACTGACCTTTGACCTGACCAGTGACTGACCCTTCACCTGAGCAGTGACCAACCAGTGACTGACCGTTGACCTGACTAGTGACCGACCAGTGATGACCAGTGCCTGACCTTTGTCCTGACCAGTGACCCGCCAGTGACAGACCGGTGACCGACCAGCGACTGACCAGGAATGACCAGCGACTGACCTTTGACCTGACCAGTGACCGGCCAGTAACTGACCAGTGCCTGATTAGTGACTGACCTTTGACCTCATCAGTGACTGACCAGGGATGACCAGTGGCTGACCAGTGACAGACCGCTGACCGACAAGAGACCGTCCAGTGACTGACCAGTCACCGACCAATGACTAACCAGGGATAACCAGTGATTGATCAGTGACTAATCAGTGACTGACCAAGGATGACCAGCGACTGAACAGTGACTGACCAGGGATGAACAGTGACCGATCAGTGGCTGACCTTTGACCTGACCAGTAACAGACCAGTCACAGACCAGTGACTGACCAGTGACGGACCCGTGACTGACCAGTGACTGACCAGTGACTGACCAGTGACTGACCATTGATGACCAGTGACCGACCAGTGACTGATCAGTGACCGACCAGGGGTGACCTGCGACCAACCAGGGATGACCAGTGACTGACCAGCGACTGACCAGGAATGACCAGCGACTGACCTTTGACCTGACCAGTGACCGGCCAGTAACTGACCAGTGCCTGATTAGTGACTGACCTTTGACCTCATCAGTGACTGACCAGGGATGACCAGTGTTGAACAGTGACTGACCAGCGACTTACCAGTGACTGACCAGAGGGGGCCAGTGACTGACCTGGGCTCACCGGTGACTGTCCAGTGACTGACCAGGTACTGACCAGTGACTGACCTTTGACCTGACCAGTGACCGACCAGTGACCGGCCAGTAACTGACCAGTGCCTGATTAGTGACTGACCTTTGACCTCATCAGTGACTGACCAGGGATGACCAGTGGCTGACCAGTGACAGACAGCTGACCGACAAGAGACCGTCCAGTGACTGACCAGTCACCGACCAATGACTAACCAGGGATAACCAGTGATTGATCAGTGACTAATCAGTGACTGACCAAGGATGACCAGCGACTGAACAGTGACTGACCAGGGATGAACAGTGACCGATCAGTGGCTGACCTTTGACCTGACCAGTGACTGACCATTGATGACCAGTGACCGACCAGTGACCGACCAGTGACTGATCAGTGACTGATCAGTGACCGACCAGGGGTGACCTGCGACCAACCAGGGATGACCAGTGACTGACCAGTGACCGACCAGTGACTGATCAGTGACTGATCAGTGACCGACCAGGGGTGACCTGCGACCAACCAGGGATGACCAGTGACTGACCAGTGACTGACCAAGGACTGACCAGTGACTGACCATGGATGACCAGTGACTGACCAGGGATGTCCAGTTACCGACCAGTGACTGACCAGGGATGACCAGTGATCGACCAGCGACTGACCAGTGACCGACCAGTGACTGACCAGGGGTGACCAGCGACCAACCAGTGACTGACCAGGGATGACCAGTGACCGACCTGTGACTGATCAAGGACTGGCCAGTGACTGATCATGGATGACCAGTGACTGACCAGTGACCAACCAGTGACCGACCAGGGGTGACCAGCGACCAACCAGTGACTGACCATGGATGACCAGTGACTGACCAGTGACCGACCAGGGCTGACCAAGGACTGACCAGTGACTGAACAGGGACTGACCTTTGACCTGACCAATGACCGATCAGTGACTGGCCCGTGACTGTCCAGTGACTGACCTTTGACCTGACCAGTGACTGACCCTTCACCTGAGCAGTGACTGACCTTTGACCTGACCAGTCACTGACCCTTCACCTGACCAGTGACTGACCTTTGACCTGACTAGTGACCGACCAGTGATGGCCAGTGCCTGACCTTTGTCCTGACCCGTGACCGACCAGCGACTGACCAGGGGTGACCAGCTACTGACCTTTGACCTGATCAGTGACTGGCCTTTGACTGACCAGTGACTGACCCGTGACTGACCAGCGACTGACCATTGACCCAACCAGTGACTGACCCTTCACCTGACCAGTGACTGACCTTTGACCCGACCAGTGACTGACCTTTGATCTGACCAGTGACTGACCCTTCACCTGACCAGTGACTGACCTTTGACCAATCAGTGGCTGACCTTTGACCTGACCAGTAACAGACCAGTGACCGACCAGTGACTGACCTTTGACCTGATCAGTGACTGACCAGGGATGACCAGCGGCTGACCAGTGACTGACCTTTGACCTGACCAGTAACAGACCAGTGACTGACCTGTGACCGATCAGTGATTGACCAGCGACTGACCAGTGACCGACCCGTAACTGACCAGTGACTGACCAAGGATGACCAGTGACTGACCAGGGATGACCAGTGACTGACCAGTAACTGACCATTGACCGACCAGTGAATGACCTTTGACCTGACCAGTGACTTGTGACTGACCAGCGACTGACCAGTGACTGACCAGGGACTGACCAGTGACTGACCTTTGACCTGACCATTGACCGACCAGTGACTGACCTTTGACCCGACCAGTGACTGACCTTTGACCTGACCAGTGACTGACCCTTCACCTGACCAGTGACTGACCGTTGACCTGACTAGTGACCGACCAGTGATGACAAGTGCCTGACCTTTGTCCTGACCAGTGACCCGCCAGTGACAGACCGGTGACTGACCAGGAATGACCAGCGACTGACCTTTGACCTGACCAGTGACTGGCCTTTGACTGACCTTGGATGACCAGTGACTGACCAGGGATGAACAGTGACTGACCAGCGACTTACCAGTGACTGACCAGAGGGGACCAGTGACTGACCTGGGCTCACCGGTGACTGACCACTGACTGACCAGGTACTGACCTTTGACCTGACCAGTGACTGACCCTTCACCTGACCAGTGACCAACCAGTGACTGACCTTTGACCCGACCAGTGACTGACCCTTCACCTGACCAGTGACTGACCGTTGACCTGACTAGTGACCGACCAGTGACTGACCAGTGACTGACCAAGGACTGACCAGTGACTGACCATGGATGACCAGTGACTGACCAGGGATGTCCAGTTACCGACCAGTGACTGACCAGGGATGACCAGTGACTGACCAATGACTGAACAGGGACTGACAAGCAACTGACCAGGGAATGACCAGTGATCGACCAGCGACTGACCAGTGACCGACCAGTGACTGACCAGGGGTGACCAGCGACCAACCAGTGACTGACCAGGGATGACCAGTGACTGACCTGTGACTGATCAAGGACTGGCCAGTGACTGATCATGGATGACCAGTGACTGACCAGTGACCAACCAGTGACCGACCAGGGGTGACCAGCGACCAACCAGTGACTGACCAGGGATGACCAGTGGCCGACCAGTGACTGACCAGTGACTGACCATGGATGACCAGTGACTGACCAGTGACCGACCAGGGCTGACCAAGGACTGACCAGTGACTGAACAGGGACTGACCTTTGATAACCAGTGACTAACCAGTGACCGTCCAGTGACAGATCAGCGACTGACCAAGGATGACAAGTGACTGACCTTTGACCTGATCAGTGACTGACCAGTGACCAATCAGTGGCTGACCTTTGACCTGACCAGTAACAGACCAGTGACCGACCAGTGACTGACCTTTGACCTGATCAGTGACTGACCAGGGATGACCAGCGGCTGACCAGTGACTGACCTTTGACCTGACCAGTAACAGACCAGTGACTGACCTGTGACCGATCAGTGATTGACCAGCGACTGACCAGTGACCGACCCGTAACTGACCAGTGACTGACCAAGGATGACCAGTGACTGACCAGGGATGACCAGTGACTGACCAGTAACTGACCATTGACCGACCAGTAAATGACCTTTGACCTGACCAGTGACTTGTGACTGACCAGCGACTGACCAGTGACTGACCAGGGACTGACCAGTGACTGACCTTTGACCTGACCTATGACCGATCAGTGACTGACCCGTGACTGTCCAGTGACTGACCTTTGACCTGACCAGTGACTGACCCTTCACCTGAGCAGTGACCAACCAGTGACTGACCGTTGACCTGACTAGTGACCGACCAGTGATGACCAGTGCCTGACCTTTGTCCTGACCAGTGACCCGCCAGTGACAGACCGGTGACCGACCAGCGACTGACCAGGAATGACCAGCGACTGACCTTTGACCTGACCAGTGACCGGCCAGTAACTGACCAGTGCCTGATTAGTGACTGACCTTTGACCTCATCAGTGACTGACCAGGGATGACCAGTGGCTGACCAGTGACAGACCGCTGACCGACAAGAGACCGTCCAGTGACTGACCAGTCACCGACCAATGACTAACCAGGGATAACCAGTGATTGATCAGTGACTAATCAGTGACTGACCAAGGATGACCAGCGACTGAACAGTGACTGACCAGGGATGAACAGTGACCGATCAGTGGCTGACCTTTGACCTGACCAGTAACAGACCAGTCACAGACCAGTGACTGACCAGTGACGGACCCGTGACTGACCAGTGACTGACCAGTGACTGACCAGTGACTGACCATTGATGACCAGTGACCGACCAGTGACTGATCAGTGACCGACCAGGGGTGACCTGCGACCAACCAGGGATGACCAGTGACTGACCAGCGACTGACCAGGAATGACCAGCGACTGACCTTTGACCTGACCAGTGACCGGCCAGTAACTGACCAGTGCCTGATTAGTGACTGACCTTTGACCTCATCAGTGACTGACCAGGGATGACCAGTGTTGAACAGTGACTGACCAGCGACTTACCAGTGACTGACCAGAGGGGGCCAGTGACTGACCTGGGCTCACCGGTGACTGTCCAGTGACTGACCAGGTACTGACCAGTGACTGACCTTTGACCTGACCAGTGACCGACCAGTGACCGGCCAGTAACTGACCAGTGCCTGATTAGTGACTGACCTTTGACCTCATCAGTGACTGACCAGGGATGACCAGTGGCTGACCAGTGACAGACAGCTGACCGACAAGAGACCGTCCAGTGACTGACCAGTCACCGACCAATGACTAACCAGGGATAACCAGTGATTGATCAGTGACTAATCAGTGACTGACCAAGGATGACCAGCGACTGAACAGTGACTGACCAGGGATGAACAGTGACCGATCAGTGGCTGACCTTTGACCTGACCAGTGACTGACCATTGATGACCAGTGACCGACCAGTGACCGACCAGTGACTGATCAGTGACTGATCAGTGACCGACCAGGGGTGACCTGCGACCAACCAGGGATGACCAGTGACTGACCAGTGACCGACCAGTGACTGATCAGTGACTGATCAGTGACCGACCAGGGGTGACCTGCGACCAACCAGGGATGACCAGTGACTGACCAGTGACTGACCAAGGACTGACCAGTGACTGACCATGGATGACCAGTGACTGACCAGGGATGTCCAGTTACCGACCAGTGACTGACCAGGGATGACCAGTGATCGACCAGCGACTGACCAGTGACCGACCAGTGACTGACCAGGGGTGACCAGCGACCAACCAGTGACTGACCAGGGATGACCAGTGACCGACCTGTGACTGATCAAGGACTGGCCAGTGACTGATCATGGATGACCAGTGACTGACCAGTGACCAACCAGTGACCGACCAGGGGTGACCAGCGACCAACCAGTGACTGACCATGGATGACCAGTGACTGACCAGTGACCGACCAGGGCTGACCAAGGACTGACCAGTGACTGAACAGGGACTGACCTTTGACCTGACCAATGACCGATCAGTGACTGGCCCGTGACTGTCCAGTGACTGACCTTTGACCTGACCAGTGACTGACCCTTCACCTGAGCAGTGACTGACCTTTGACCTGACCAGTCACTGACCCTTCACCTGACCAGTGACTGACCTTTGACCTGACTAGTGACCGACCAGTGATGGCCAGTGCCTGACCTTTGTCCTGACCCGTGACCGACCAGCGACTGACCAGGGGTGACCAGCTACTGACCTTTGACCTGATCAGTGACTGGCCTTTGACTGACCAGTGACTGACCCGTGACTGACCAGCGACTGACCATTGACCCAACCAGTGACTGACCCTTCACCTGACCAGTGACTGACCTTTGACCCGACCAGTGACTGACCTTTGATCTGACCAGTGACTGACCCTTCACCTGACCAGTGACTGACCTTTGACCAATCAGTGGCTGACCTTTGACCTGACCAGTAACAGACCAGTGACCGACCAGTGACTGACCTTTGACCTGATCAGTGACTGACCAGGGATGACCAGCGGCTGACCAGTGACTGACCTTTGACCTGACCAGTAACAGACCAGTGACTGACCTGTGACCGATCAGTGATTGACCAGCGACTGACCAGTGACCGACCCGTAACTGACCAGTGACTGACCAAGGATGACCAGTGACTGACCAGGGATGACCAGTGACTGACCAGTAACTGACCATTGACCGACCAGTGAATGACCTTTGACCTGACCAGTGACTTGTGACTGACCAGCGACTGACCAGTGACTGACCAGGGACTGACCAGTGACTGACCTTTGACCTGACCATTGACCGACCAGTGACTGACCTTTGACCCGACCAGTGACTGACCTTTGACCTGACCAGTGACTGACCCTTCACCTGACCAGTGACTGACCGTTGACCTGACTAGTGACCGACCAGTGATGACAAGTGCCTGACCTTTGTCCTGACCAGTGACCCGCCAGTGACAGACCGGTGACTGACCAGGAATGACCAGCGACTGACCTTTGACCTGACCAGTGACTGGCCTTTGACTGACCTTGGATGACCAGTGACTGACCAGGGATGAACAGTGACTGACCAGCGACTTACCAGTGACTGACCAGAGGGGACCAGTGACTGACCTGGGCTCACCGGTGACTGACCACTGACTGACCAGGTACTGACCTTTGACCTGACCAGTGACTGACCCTTCACCTGACCAGTGACCAACCAGTGACTGACCTTTGACCCGACCAGTGACTGACCCTTCACCTGACCAGTGACTGACCGTTGACCTGACTAGTGACCGACCAGTGACTGACCAGTGACTGACCAAGGACTGACCAGTGACTGACCATGGATGACCAGTGACTGACCAGGGATGTCCAGTTACCGACCAGTGACTGACCAGGGATGACCAGTGACTGACCAATGACTGAACAGGGACTGACAAGCAACTGACCAGGGAATGACCAGTGATCGACCAGCGACTGACCAGTGACCGACCAGTGACTGACCAGGGGTGACCAGCGACCAACCAGTGACTGACCAGGGATGACCAGTGACTGACCTGTGACTGATCAAGGACTGGCCAGTGACTGATCATGGATGACCAGTGACTGACCAGTGACCAACCAGTGACCGACCAGGGGTGACCAGCGACCAACCAGTGACTGACCAGGGATGACCAGTGGCCGACCAGTGACTGACCAGTGACTGACCATGGATGACCAGTGACTGACCAGTGACCGACCAGGGCTGACCAAGGACTGACCAGTGACTGAACAGGGACTGACCTTTGATAACCAGTGACTAACCAGTGACCGTCCAGTGACAGATCAGCGACTGACCAAGGATGACAAGTGACTGACCTTTGACCTGATCAGTGACTGACCAGTGACCAATCAGTGGCTGACCTTTGACCTGACCAGTAACAGACCAGTGACCGACCAGTGACTGACCTTTGACCTGATCAGTGACTGACCAGGGATGACCAGCGGCTGACCAGTGACTGACCTTTGACCTGACCAGTAACAGACCAGTGACTGACCTGTGACCGATCAGTGATTGACCAGCGACTGACCAGTGACCGACCCGTAACTGACCAGTGACTGACCAAGGATGACCAGTGACTGACCAGGGATGACCAGTGACTGACCAGTAACTGACCATTGACCGACCAGTAAATGACCTTTGACCTGACCAGTGACTTGTGACTGACCAGCGACTGACCAGTGACTGACCAGGGACTGACCAGTGACTGACCTTTGACCTGACCTATGACCGATCAGTGACTGACCCGTGACTGTCCAGTGACTGACCTTTGACCTGACCAGTGACTGACCCTTCACCTGAGCAGTGACCAACCAGTGACTGACCGTTGACCTGACTAGTGACCGACCAGTGATGACCAGTGCCTGACCTTTGTCCTGACCAGTGACCCGCCAGTGACAGACCGGTGACCGACCAGCGACTGACCAGGAATGACCAGCGACTGACCTTTGACCTGACCAGTGACCGGCCAGTAACTGACCAGTGCCTGATTAGTGACTGACCTTTGACCTCATCAGTGACTGACCAGGGATGACCAGTGGCTGACCAGTGACAGACCGCTGACCGACAAGAGACCGTCCAGTGACTGACCAGTCACCGACCAATGACTAACCAGGGATAACCAGTGATTGATCAGTGACTAATCAGTGACTGACCAAGGATGACCAGCGACTGAACAGTGACTGACCAGGGATGAACAGTGACCGATCAGTGGCTGACCTTTGACCTGACCAGTAACAGACCAGTCACAGACCAGTGACTGACCAGTGACGGACCCGTGACTGACCAGTGACTGACCAGTGACTGACCAGTGACTGACCATTGATGACCAGTGACCGACCAGTGACTGATCAGTGACCGACCAGGGGTGACCTGCGACCAACCAGGGATGACCAGTGACTGACCAGCGACTGACCAGGAATGACCAGCGACTGACCTTTGACCTGACCAGTGACCGGCCAGTAACTGACCAGTGCCTGATTAGTGACTGACCTTTGACCTCATCAGTGACTGACCAGGGATGACCAGTGTTGAACAGTGACTGACCAGCGACTTACCAGTGACTGACCAGAGGGGGCCAGTGACTGACCTGGGCTCACCGGTGACTGTCCAGTGACTGACCAGGTACTGACCAGTGACTGACCTTTGACCTGACCAGTGACCGACCAGTGACCGGCCAGTAACTGACCAGTGCCTGATTAGTGACTGACCTTTGACCTCATCAGTGACTGACCAGGGATGACCAGTGGCTGACCAGTGACAGACAGCTGACCGACAAGAGACCGTCCAGTGACTGACCAGTCACCGACCAATGACTAACCAGGGATAACCAGTGATTGATCAGTGACTAATCAGTGACTGACCAAGGATGACCAGCGACTGAACAGTGACTGACCAGGGATGAACAGTGACCGATCAGTGGCTGACCTTTGACCTGACCAGTGACTGACCATTGATGACCAGTGACCGACCAGTGACCGACCAGTGACTGATCAGTGACTGATCAGTGACCGACCAGGGGTGACCTGCGACCAACCAGGGATGACCAGTGACTGACCAGTGACCGACCAGTGACTGATCAGTGACTGATCAGTGACCGACCAGGGGTGACCTGCGACCAACCAGGGATGACCAGTGACTGACCAGTGACTGACCAAGGACTGACCAGTGACTGACCATGGATGACCAGTGACTGACCAGGGATGTCCAGTTACCGACCAGTGACTGACCAGGGATGACCAGTGATCGACCAGCGACTGACCAGTGACCGACCAGTGACTGACCAGGGGTGACCAGCGACCAACCAGTGACTGACCAGGGATGACCAGTGACTGACCTGTGACTGATCAAGGACTGGCCAGTGACTGATCATGGATGACCAGTGACTGACCAGTGACCAACCAGTGACCGACCAGGGGTGACCAGCGACCAACCAGTGACTGACCAGGGATGACCAGTGGCCGACCAGTGACTGACCAGTGACTGACCATGGATGACCAGTGACTGACCAGTGACCGACCAGGGCTGACCAAGGACTGACCAGTGACTGAACAGGGACTGACCTTTGATAACCAGTGACTAACCAGTGACCGTCCAGTGACAGATCAGCGACTGACCAAGGATGACAAGTGACTGACCTTTGACCTGATCAGTGACTGACCAGTGACCAATCAGTGGCTGACCTTTGACCTGACCAGTAACAGACCAGTGACCGACCAGTGACTGACCTTTGACCTGATCAGTGACTGACCAGGGATGACCAGCGGCTGACCAGTGACTGACCTTTGACCTGACCAGTAACAGACCAGTGACTGACCTGTGACCGATCAGTGATTGACCAGCGACTGACCAGTGACCGACCCGTAACTGACCAGTGACTGACCAAGGATGACCAGTGACTGACCAGGGATGACCAGTGACTGACCAGTAACTGACCATTGACCGACCAGTAAATGACCTTTGACCTGACCAGTGACTTGTGACTGACCAGCGACTGACCAGTGACTGACCAGGGACTGACCAGTGACTGACCTTTGACCTGACCTATGACCGATCAGTGACTGACCCGTGACTGTCCAGTGACTGACCTTTGACCTGACCAGTGACTGACCCTTCACCTGAGCAGTGACCAACCAGTGACTGACCGTTGACCTGACTAGTGACCGACCAGTGATGACCAGTGCCTGACCTTTGTCCTGACCAGTGACCCGCCAGTGACAGACCGGTGACCGACCAGCGACTGACCAGGAATGACCAGCGACTGACCTTTGACCTGACCAGTGACCGGCCAGTAACTGACCAGTGCCTGATTAGTGACTGACCTTTGACCTCATCAGTGACTGACCAGGGATGACCAGTGGCTGACCAGTGACAGACCGCTGACCGACAAGAGACCGTCCAGTGACTGACCAGTCACCGACCAATGACTAACCAGGGATAACCAGTGATTGATCAGTGACTAATCAGTGACTGACCAAGGATGACCAGCGACTGAACAGTGACTGACCAGGGATGAACAGTGACCGATCAGTGGCTGACCTTTGACCTGACCAGTAACAGACCAGTCACAGACCAGTGACTGACCAGTGACGGACCCGTGACTGACCAGTGACTGACCAGTGACTGACCAGTGACTGACCATTGATGACCAGTGACCGACCAGTGACTGATCAGTGACCGACCAGGGGTGACCTGCGACCAACCAGGGATGACCAGTGACTGACCAGCGACTGACCAGGAATGACCAGCGACTGACCTTTGACCTGACCAGTGACCGGCCAGTAACTGACCAGTGCCTGATTAGTGACTGACCTTTGACCTCATCAGTGACTGACCAGGGATGACCAGTGTTGAACAGTGACTGACCAGCGACTTACCAGTGACTGACCAGAGGGGGCCAGTGACTGACCTGGGCTCACCGGTGACTGTCCAGTGACTGACCAGGTACTGACCAGTGACTGACCTTTGACCTGACCAGTGACCGACCAGTGACCGGCCAGTAACTGACCAGTGCCTGATTAGTGACTGACCTTTGACCTCATCAGTGACTGACCAGGGATGACCAGTGGCTGACCAGTGACAGACAGCTGACCGACAAGAGACCGTCCAGTGACTGACCAGTCACCGACCAATGACTAACCAGGGATAACCAGTGATTGATCAGTGACTAATCAGTGACTGACCAAGGATGACCAGCGACTGAACAGTGACTGACCAGGGATGAACAGTGACCGATCAGTGGCTGACCTTTGACCTGACCAGTGACTGACCATTGATGACCAGTGACCGACCAGTGACCGACCAGTGACTGATCAGTGACTGATCAGTGACCGACCAGGGGTGACCTGCGACCAACCAGGGATGACCAGTGACTGACCAGTGACCGACCAGTGACTGATCAGTGACTGATCAGTGACCGACCAGGGGTGACCTGCGACCAACCAGGGATGACCAGTGACTGACCAGTGACTGACCAAGGACTGACCAGTGACTGACCATGGATGACCAGTGACTGACCAGGGATGTCCAGTTACCGACCAGTGACTGACCAGGGATGACCAGTGATCGACCAGCGACTGACCAGTGACCGACCAGTGACTGACCAGGGGTGACCAGCGACCAACCAGTGACTGACCAGGGATGACCAGTGACCGACCTGTGACTGATCAAGGACTGGCCAGTGACTGATCATGGATGACCAGTGACTGACCAGTGACCAACCAGTGACCGACCAGGGGTGACCAGCGACCAACCAGTGACTGACCATGGATGACCAGTGACTGACCAGTGACCGACCAGGGCTGACCAAGGACTGACCAGTGACTGAACAGGGACTGACCTTTGACCTGACCAATGACCGATCAGTGACTGGCCCGTGACTGTCCAGTGACTGACCTTTGACCTGACCAGTGACTGACCCTTCACCTGAGCAGTGACTGACCTTTGACCTGACCAGTCACTGACCCTTCACCTGACCAGTGACTGACCTTTGACCTGACTAGTGACCGACCAGTGATGGCCAGTGCCTGACCTTTGTCCTGACCCGTGACCGACCAGCGACTGACCAGGGGTGACCAGCTACTGACCTTTGACCTGATCAGTGACTGGCCTTTGACTGACCAGTGACTGACCCGTGACTGACCAGCGACTGACCATTGACCCAACCAGTGACTGACCCTTCACCTGACCAGTGACTGACCTTTGACCCGACCAGTGACTGACCTTTGATCTGACCAGTGACTGACCCTTCACCTGACCAGCGGCTGACCAGTGACAGATCATTGGCCGACAAGAGACCGTCCAGTGATAGACCAGTCACTGACCAGTGACTAACCAGGGATAACCAGTGACAGATCAGTGACTGACCATTGATAACCAGTGACTAACCAGTGACAGATCAGCGACTGACCAATGACTGACCAGGGATGACCAGTGACTGACCTTTGACCTGATCAGTGACTGACCAGTGACCAATCAGTGGCTGACCTTTGACCTGACCAGTAACAGACCAGTGACCGACCAGTGACTGACCTTTGACCTGATCAGTGACTGACCAGGGATGACCAGCGGCTGACCAGTGACTGACCTTTGACCTGACCAGTAACAGACCAGTGATTGACCTGTGACCGATCAGTGATTGACCAGCGACTGACCAGTGACCGACCCGTAACTGACCAGTGACTGACCAAGGATGACCAGTGACTGACCAGGGATGACCAGTGACTGACCAGTAACTGACCATTGACCGACCAGTGAATGACCTTTGACCTGACCAGTGACTTGTGACTGACCAGCGACTGACCAGTGACTGACCAGGGACTGACCAGTGACTGACCTTTGACCTGACCAATGACCGATCAGTGACTGACCCGTGACTGACCCTTCACCTGACCAGTGACCAACCAGTGACTGATCTTTGACCTGACCAGTGACTGACCCTTCACCTGACCAGTGACCAACCAGTGACTGACCTTTGACCCGACCAGTGACTGACCTTTGACCTGACCAGTGACTGACCCTTCACCTGACCAGTGACTGACCGTTGACCTGACTAGTGACCGACAGTGATGACAAGTGCCTGACCTTTGTCCTGACCAGTGACCCGCCAGTGACAGACCGGTGACTGACCAGGAATGACCAGCGACTGACCTTTGACCTGACCAGTGACTGGCCTTTGACTGACCTTGGATGACCAGTGACTGACCAGGGATGAACAGTGACTGACCAGCGACTTACCAGTGACTGACCAGAGGGGACCAGTGACTGACCTGGGCTCACCGGTGACTGACCACTGACTGACCAGCGACTGACCAGTGACTGATCAGGGATGACCAGTGACTGACCAGAGATAACCAGTGACTGTCCAGTGACTGACCAGGTACTGACCTTTGACCTGACCAGTGACTGACCCTTCACCTGACCAGTGACCAACCAGTGACTGACCTTTGACCCGACCAGTGACTGACCTTTGACCTGACCAGTGACTGACCCTTCACCTGACCAGTGACTGACCATTGACCTGACTAGTGACCGACCAGTGATGACAAGTGCCTGACCTTTGTCCTGACCAGTGACCCGCCAGTGACAGACCGGTGACTGACCAGGAATGACCAGCGACTGACCTTTGACCTGACCAGTGACTGGCCTTTGACTGACCTTGGATGACCAGTGACTGACCAGGGATGAACAGTGACTGACCAGCGACTTACCAGTGACTGACCAGAGGGGACCAGTGACTGACCTGGGCTCACCGGTGACTGACCACTGACTGACCAGCGACTGACCAGTGACTGATCAGGGATGACCAGTGACTGACCAGAGATAACCAGTGACTGTCCAGTGACTGACCAGGTACTGACCTTTGACCTGACCAGTGACTGACCCTTCACCTGACCAGTGACCAACCAGTGACTGACCTTTGACCCGACCAGTGACTGACCTTTGACCTGACCAGTGAATGACCCTTCACCTGACCAGTGACTGATCTATGATGACCAGCGACTGACCAGTGACTGACCTTTGACCTGACCAATGACCGATCAGTGACTGACCCGTGACTGTCCAGTGACTGACCTTTGACCTGACCAGTGACTGACCCTTCACCTGAGCAGTGACCAACCAGTGACTGACCGTTGACCTGACTAGTGACCGACCAGTGATGACCAGTGCCTGACCTTTGTCCTGACCAGTGACCCGCCAGTGACAGACCGGTGACCGACCAGCGACTGACCAGGAATGACCAGCGACTGACCTTTGACCTGACCAGTGACCGGCCAGTAACTGACCAGTGCCTGATTAGTGACTGACCTTTGACCTCATCAGTGACTGACCAGTGATGACCAGTGCCTGACCTTTGTCCTGACCCGTGACCGACCAGCGACTGACCAGGAATGACCAGCGACTGACCTTTGACCTGACCAGTGACCGGCCAGTAACTGACCAGTGCCTGATTAGTGACTGACCTTTGACCTCATCAGTGACTGACCAGGGATGACCAGTGGCTGACCAGTGACAGACCGCTGACCGACAAGAGACCGTCCAGTGACTGACCAGTCACCGACCAATGACTAACCAGGGATAACCAGTGACTGATCAGTGACTAATTAGTGACTGACCAAGGATGACCAGCGACTGACCAGTGACTGACCAGGGATGACCAGTGACCGACCAGGGGTGACCAGCGACCAACCAGTGACTGACCTTTGATCTGACCAGTGACTGACCCTTCACCTGACCAGCGGCTGACCAGTGACAGATCATTGGCCGACAAGAGACCGTTCAGTGATAGACCAGTCACTGACCAGTGACTAACCAGGGATAACCAGTGACAGATCAGTGACTGACCATTGATAACCAGTGACTAACCAGTGACCGTCCAGTGACAGATCAGCGACTGACCAATGACTGACCAGGGATGACCAGTGACTGACCTTTGACCTGATCAGTGACTGACCAGTGACCAATCAGTGGCTGACCTTTGACCTGACCAGTAACAGACCAGTGACCGACCAGTGACTGACCTTTGACCTGATCAGTGACTGACCAGGGATGACCAGCGGCTGACCAGTGACTGACCTTTGACCTGACCAGTAACAGACCAGTGACTGACCTGTGACCGATCAGTGATTGACCAGCGACTGACCAGTGACCGACCCGTAACTGACCAGTGACTGACCAAGGATGACCAGTGACTGACCAGGGATGACCAGTGACTGACCAGTAACTGACCATTGACCGACCAGTGAATGACCTTTGACCTGACCAGTGACTTGTGACTGACCAGCGACTGACCAGTGACTGACCAGGGACTGACCAGTGACTGACCTTTGACCTGACCATTGACCGACCAGTGACTGACCTTTGACCCGACCAGTGACTGACCTTTGACCTGACCAGTGACTGACCCTTCACCTGACCAGTGACTGACCGTTGACCTGACTAGTGACCGACCAGTGATGACAAGTGCCTGACCTTTGTCCTGACCAGTGACCCGCCAGTGACAGACCGGTGACTGACCAGGAATGACCAGCGACTGACCTTTGACCTGACCAGTGACTGGCCTTTGACTGACCTTGGATGACCAGTGACTGACCAGGGATGAACAGTGACTGACCAGCGACTTACCAGTGACTGACCAGAGGGGACCAGTGACTGACCTGGGCTCACCGGTGACTGACCACTGACTGACCAGGTACTGACCTTTGACCTGACCAGTGACTGACCCTTCACCTGACCAGTGACCAACCAGTGACTGACCTTTGACCCGACCAGTGACTGACCCTTCACCTGACCAGTGACTGACCGTTGACCTGACTAGTGACCGACCAGTGACTGACCAGTGACTGACCAAGGACTGACCAGTGACTGACCATGGATGACCAGTGACTGACCAGGGATGTCCAGTTACCGACCAGTGACTGACCAGGGATGACCAGTGACTGACCAATGACTGAACAGGGACTGACAAGCAACTGACCAGGGAATGACCAGTGATCGACCAGCGACTGACCAGTGACCGACCAGTGACTGACCAGGGGTGACCAGCGACCAACCAGTGACTGACCAGGGATGACCAGTGACTGACCTGTGACTGATCAAGGACTGGCCAGTGACTGATCATGGATGACCAGTGACTGACCAGTGACCAACCAGTGACCGACCAGGGGTGACCAGCGACCAACCAGTGACTGACCAGGGATGACCAGTGGCCGACCAGTGACTGACCAGTGACTGACCATGGATGACCAGTGACTGACCAGTGACCGACCAGGGCTGACCAAGGACTGACCAGTGACTGAACAGGGACTGACCTTTGATAACCAGTGACTAACCAGTGACCGTCCAGTGACAGATCAGCGACTGACCAAGGATGACAAGTGACTGACCTTTGACCTGATCAGTGACTGACCAGTGACCAATCAGTGGCTGACCTTTGACCTGACCAGTAACAGACCAGTGACCGACCAGTGACTGACCTTTGACCTGATCAGTGACTGACCAGGGATGACCAGCGGCTGACCAGTGACTGACCTTTGACCTGACCAGTAACAGACCAGTGACTGACCTGTGACCGATCAGTGATTGACCAGCGACTGACCAGTGACCGACCCGTAACTGACCAGTGACTGACCAAGGATGACCAGTGACTGACCAGGGATGACCAGTGACTGACCAGTAACTGACCATTGACCGACCAGTAAATGACCTTTGACCTGACCAGTGACTTGTGACTGACCAGCGACTGACCAGTGACTGACCAGGGACTGACCAGTGACTGACCTTTGACCTGACCTATGACCGATCAGTGACTGACCCGTGACTGTCCAGTGACTGACCTTTGACCTGACCAGTGACTGACCCTTCACCTGAGCAGTGACCAACCAGTGACTGACCGTTGACCTGACTAGTGACCGACCAGTGATGACCAGTGCCTGACCTTTGTCCTGACCAGTGACCCGCCAGTGACAGACCGGTGACCGACCAGCGACTGACCAGGAATGACCAGCGACTGACCTTTGACCTGACCAGTGACCGGCCAGTAACTGACCAGTGCCTGATTAGTGACTGACCTTTGACCTCATCAGTGACTGACCAGGGATGACCAGTGGCTGACCAGTGACAGACCGCTGACCGACAAGAGACCGTCCAGTGACTGACCAGTCACCGACCAATGACTAACCAGGGATAACCAGTGATTGATCAGTGACTAATCAGTGACTGACCAAGGATGACCAGCGACTGAACAGTGACTGACCAGGGATGAACAGTGACCGATCAGTGGCTGACCTTTGACCTGACCAGTAACAGACCAGTCACAGACCAGTGACTGACCAGTGACGGACCCGTGACTGACCAGTGACTGACCAGTGACTGACCAGTGACTGACCATTGATGACCAGTGACCGACCAGTGACTGATCAGTGACCGACCAGGGGTGACCTGCGACCAACCAGGGATGACCAGTGACTGACCAGCGACTGACCAGGAATGACCAGCGACTGACCTTTGACCTGACCAGTGACCGGCCAGTAACTGACCAGTGCCTGATTAGTGACTGACCTTTGACCTCATCAGTGACTGACCAGGGATGACCAGTGTTGAACAGTGACTGACCAGCGACTTACCAGTGACTGACCAGAGGGGGCCAGTGACTGACCTGGGCTCACCGGTGACTGTCCAGTGACTGACCAGGTACTGACCAGTGACTGACCTTTGACCTGACCAGTGACCGACCAGTGACCGGCCAGTAACTGACCAGTGCCTGATTAGTGACTGACCTTTGACCTCATCAGTGACTGACCAGGGATGACCAGTGGCTGACCAGTGACAGACAGCTGACCGACAAGAGACCGTCCAGTGACTGACCAGTCACCGACCAATGACTAACCAGGGATAACCAGTGATTGATCAGTGACTAATCAGTGACTGACCAAGGATGACCAGCGACTGAACAGTGACTGACCAGGGATGAACAGTGACCGATCAGTGGCTGACCTTTGACCTGACCAGTGACTGACCATTGATGACCAGTGACCGACCAGTGACCGACCAGTGACTGATCAGTGACTGATCAGTGACCGACCAGGGGTGACCTGCGACCAACCAGGGATGACCAGTGACTGACCAGTGACCGACCAGTGACTGATCAGTGACTGATCAGTGACCGACCAGGGGTGACCTGCGACCAACCAGGGATGACCAGTGACTGACCAGTGACTGACCAAGGACTGACCAGTGACTGACCATGGATGACCAGTGACTGACCAGGGATGTCCAGTTACCGACCAGTGACTGACCAGGGATGACCAGTGATCGACCAGCGACTGACCAGTGACCGACCAGTGACTGACCAGGGGTGACCAGCGACCAACCAGTGACTGACCAGGGATGACCAGTGACCGACCTGTGACTGATCAAGGACTGGCCAGTGACTGATCATGGATGACCAGTGACTGACCAGTGACCAACCAGTGACCGACCAGGGGTGACCAGCGACCAACCAGTGACTGACCATGGATGACCAGTGACTGACCAGTGACCGACCAGGGCTGACCAAGGACTGACCAGTGACTGAACAGGGACTGACCTTTGACCTGACCAATGACCGATCAGTGACTGGCCCGTGACTGTCCAGTGACTGACCTTTGACCTGACCAGTGACTGACCCTTCACCTGAGCAGTGACTGACCTTTGACCTGACCAGTCACTGACCCTTCACCTGACCAGTGACTGACCTTTGACCTGACTAGTGACCGACCAGTGATGGCCAGTGCCTGACCTTTGTCCTGACCCGTGACCGACCAGTGACTGACCTGTGACCGATCAGTGATTGACCAGCGACTGACCAGTGACCGACCCGTAACTGACCAGTGACTGACCAAGGATGACCAGTGACTGACCAGGGATGACCAGTGACTGACCAGTAACTGACCATTGACCGACCAGTGAATGACCTTTGACCTGACCAGTGACTTGTGACTGACCAGCGACTGACCAGTGACTGACCAGTGACTGACCAGTGACTGACCTTTGACCTGACCATTGACCGACCAGTGACTGACCTTTGACCCGACCAGTGACTGACCTTTGACCTGACCAGTGACTGACCCTTCACCTGACCAGTGACTGACCGTTGACCTGACTAGTGACCGACCAGTGATGACAAGTGCCTGACCTTTGTCCTGACCAGTGACCCGCCAGTGACAGACCGGTGACTGACCAGGAATGACCAGCGACTGACCTTTGACCTGACCAGTGACTGGCCTTTGACTGACCTTGGATGACCAGTGACTGACCAGGGATGAACAGTGACTGACCAGCGACTTACCAGTGACTGACCAGAGGGGACCAGTGACTGACCTGGGCTCACCGGTGACTGACCACTGACTGACCAGGTACTGACCTTTGACCTGACCAGTGACTGACCCTTCACCTGACCAGTGACCAACCAGTGACTGACCTTTGACCCGACCAGTGACTGACCCTTCACCTGACCAGTGACTGACCGTTGACCTGACTAGTGACCGACCAGTGACTGACCAGTGACTGACCAAGGACTGACCAGTGACTGACCATGGATGACCAGTGACTGACCAGGGATGTCCAGTTACCGACCAGTGACTGACCAGGGATGACCAGTGACTGACCAATGACTGAACAGGGACTGACAAGCAACTGACCAGGGAATGACCAGTGATCGACCAGCGACTGACCAGTGACCGACCAGTGACTGACCAGGGGTGACCAGCGACCAACCAGTGACTGACCAGGGATGACCAGTGACTGACCTGTGACTGATCAAGGACTGGCCAGTGACTGATCATGGATGACCAGTGACTGACCAGTGACCAACCAGTGACCGACCAGGGGTGACCAGCGACCAACCAGTGACTGACCAGGGATGACCAGTGGCCGACCAGTGACTGACCAGTGACTGACCATGGATGACCAGTGACTGACCAGTGACCGACCAGGGCTGACCAAGGACTGACCAGTGACTGAACAGGGACTGACCTTTGATAACCAGTGACTAACCAGTGACCGTCCAGTGACAGATCAGCGACTGACCAAGGATGACAAGTGACTGACCTTTGACCTGATCAGTGACTGACCAGTGACCAATCAGTGGCTGACCTTTGACCTGACCAGTAACAGACCAGTGACCGACCAGTGACTGACCTTTGACCTGATCAGTGACTGACCAGGGATGACCAGCGGCTGACCAGTGACTGACCTTTGACCTGACCAGTAACAGACCAGTGACTGACCTGTGACCGATCAGTGATTGACCAGCGACTGACCAGTGACCGACCCGTAACTGACCAGTGACTGACCAAGGATGACCAGTGACTGACCAGGGATGACCAGTGACTGACCAGTAACTGACCATTGACCGACCAGTAAATGACCTTTGACCTGACCAGTGACTTGTGACTGACCAGCGACTGACCAGTGACTGACCAGGGACTGACCAGTGACTGACCTTTGACCTGACCTATGACCGATCAGTGACTGACCCGTGACTGTCCAGTGACTGACCTTTGACCTGACCAGTGACTGACCCTTCACCTGAGCAGTGACCAACCAGTGACTGACCGTTGACCTGACTAGTGACCGACCAGTGATGACCAGTGCCTGACCTTTGTCCTGACCAGTGACCCGCCAGTGACAGACCGGTGACCGACCAGCGACTGACCAGGAATGACCAGCGACTGACCTTTGACCTGACCAGTGACCGGCCAGTAACTGACCAGTGCCTGATTAGTGACTGACCTTTGACCTCATCAGTGACTGACCAGGGATGACCAGTGGCTGACCAGTGACAGACCGCTGACCGACAAGAGACCGTCCAGTGACTGACCAGTCACCGACCAATGACTAACCAGGGATAACCAGTGATTGATCAGTGACTAATCAGTGACTGACCAAGGATGACCAGCGACTGAACAGTGACTGACCAGGGATGAACAGTGACCGATCAGTGGCTGACCTTTGACCTGACCAGTAACAGACCAGTCACAGACCAGTGACTGACCAGTGACGGACCCGTGACTGACCAGTGACTGACCAGTGACTGACCAGTGACTGACCATTGATGACCAGTGACCGACCAGTGACTGATCAGTGACCGACCAGGGGTGACCTGCGACCAACCAGGGATGACCAGTGACTGACCAGCGACTGACCAGGAATGACCAGCGACTGACCTTTGACCTGACCAGTGACCGGCCAGTAACTGACCAGTGCCTGATTAGTGACTGACCTTTGACCTCATCAGTGACTGACCAGGGATGACCAGTGTTGAACAGTGACTGACCAGCGACTTACCAGTGACTGACCAGAGGGGGCCAGTGACTGACCTGGGCTCACCGGTGACTGTCCAGTGACTGACCAGGTACTGACCAGTGACTGACCTTTGACCTGACCAGTGACCGACCAGTGACCGGCCAGTAACTGACCAGTGCCTGATTAGTGACTGACCTTTGACCTCATCAGTGACTGACCAGGGATGACCAGTGGCTGACCAGTGACAGACAGCTGACCGACAAGAGACCGTCCAGTGACTGACCAGTCACCGACCAATGACTAACCAGGGATAACCAGTGATTGATCAGTGACTAATCAGTGACTGACCAAGGATGACCAGCGACTGAACAGTGACTGACCAGGGATGAACAGTGACCGATCAGTGGCTGACCTTTGACCTGACCAGTGACTGACCATTGATGACCAGTGACCGACCAGTGACCGACCAGTGACTGATCAGTGACTGATCAGTGACCGACCAGGGGTGACCTGCGACCAACCAGGGATGACCAGTGACTGACCAGTGACCGACCAGTGACTGATCAGTGACTGATCAGTGACCGACCAGGGGTGACCTGCGACCAACCAGGGATGACCAGTGACTGACCAGTGACTGACCAAGGACTGACCAGTGACTGACCATGGATGACCAGTGACTGACCAGGGATGTCCAGTTACCGACCAGTGACTGACCAGGGATGACCAGTGATCGACCAGCGACTGACCAGTGACCGACCAGTGACTGACCAGGGGTGACCAGCGACCAACCAGTGACTGACCAGGGATGACCAGTGACTGACCTGTGACTGATCAAGGACTGGCCAGTGACTGATCATGGATGACCAGTGACTGACCAGTGACCAACCAGTGACCGACCAGGGGTGACCAGCGACCAACCAGTGACTGACCAGGGATGACCAGTGGCCGACCAGTGACTGACCAGTGACTGACCATGGATGACCAGTGACTGACCAGTGACCGACCAGGGCTGACCAAGGACTGACCAGTGACTGAACAGGGACTGACCTTTGATAACCAGTGACTAACCAGTGACCGTCCAGTGACAGATCAGCGACTGACCAAGGATGACAAGTGACTGACCTTTGACCTGATCAGTGACTGACCAGTGACCAATCAGTGGCTGACCTTTGACCTGACCAGTAACAGACCAGTGACCGACCAGTGACTGACCTTTGACCTGATCAGTGACTGACCAGGGATGACCAGCGGCTGACCAGTGACTGACCTTTGACCTGACCAGTAACAGACCAGTGACTGACCTGTGACCGATCAGTGATTGACCAGCGACTGACCAGTGACCGACCCGTAACTGACCAGTGACTGACCAAGGATGACCAGTGACTGACCAGGGATGACCAGTGACTGACCAGTAACTGACCATTGACCGACCAGTAAATGACCTTTGACCTGACCAGTGACTTGTGACTGACCAGCGACTGACCAGTGACTGACCAGGGACTGACCAGTGACTGACCTTTGACCTGACCTATGACCGATCAGTGACTGACCCGTGACTGTCCAGTGACTGACCTTTGACCTGACCAGTGACTGACCCTTCACCTGAGCAGTGACCAACCAGTGACTGACCGTTGACCTGACTAGTGACCGACCAGTGATGACCAGTGCCTGACCTTTGTCCTGACCAGTGACCCGCCAGTGACAGACCGGTGACCGACCAGCGACTGACCAGGAATGACCAGCGACTGACCTTTGACCTGACCAGTGACCGGCCAGTAACTGACCAGTGCCTGATTAGTGACTGACCTTTGACCTCATCAGTGACTGACCAGGGATGACCAGTGGCTGACCAGTGACAGACCGCTGACCGACAAGAGACCGTCCAGTGACTGACCAGTCACCGACCAATGACTAACCAGGGATAACCAGTGATTGATCAGTGACTAATCAGTGACTGACCAAGGATGACCAGCGACTGAACAGTGACTGACCAGGGATGAACAGTGACCGATCAGTGGCTGACCTTTGACCTGACCAGTAACAGACCAGTCACAGACCAGTGACTGACCAGTGACGGACCCGTGACTGACCAGTGACTGACCAGTGACTGACCAGTGACTGACCATTGATGACCAGTGACCGACCAGTGACTGATCAGTGACCGACCAGGGGTGACCTGCGACCAACCAGGGATGACCAGTGACTGACCAGCGACTGACCAGGAATGACCAGCGACTGACCTTTGACCTGACCAGTGACCGGCCAGTAACTGACCAGTGCCTGATTAGTGACTGACCTTTGACCTCATCAGTGACTGACCAGGGATGACCAGTGTTGAACAGTGACTGACCAGCGACTTACCAGTGACTGACCAGAGGGGGCCAGTGACTGACCTGGGCTCACCGGTGACTGTCCAGTGACTGACCAGGTACTGACCAGTGACTGACCTTTGACCTGACCAGTGACCGACCAGTGACCGGCCAGTAACTGACCAGTGCCTGATTAGTGACTGACCTTTGACCTCATCAGTGACTGACCAGGGATGACCAGTGGCTGACCAGTGACAGACAGCTGACCGACAAGAGACCGTCCAGTGACTGACCAGTCACCGACCAATGACTAACCAGGGATAACCAGTGATTGATCAGTGACTAATCAGTGACTGACCAAGGATGACCAGCGACTGAACAGTGACTGACCAGGGATGAACAGTGACCGATCAGTGGCTGACCTTTGACCTGACCAGTGACTGACCATTGATGACCAGTGACCGACCAGTGACCGACCAGTGACTGATCAGTGACTGATCAGTGACCGACCAGGGGTGACCTGCGACCAACCAGGGATGACCAGTGACTGACCAGTGACCGACCAGTGACTGATCAGTGACTGATCAGTGACCGACCAGGGGTGACCTGCGACCAACCAGGGATGACCAGTGACTGACCAGTGACTGACCAAGGACTGACCAGTGACTGACCATGGATGACCAGTGACTGACCAGGGATGTCCAGTTACCGACCAGTGACTGACCAGGGATGACCAGTGATCGACCAGCGACTGACCAGTGACCGACCAGTGACTGACCAGGGGTGACCAGCGACCAACCAGTGACTGACCAGGGATGACCAGTGACCGACCTGTGACTGATCAAGGACTGGCCAGTGACTGATCATGGATGACCAGTGACTGACCAGTGACCAACCAGTGACCGACCAGGGGTGACCAGCGACCAACCAGTGACTGACCATGGATGACCAGTGACTGACCAGTGACCGACCAGGGCTGACCAAGGACTGACCAGTGACTGAACAGGGACTGACCTTTGACCTGACCAATGACCGATCAGTGACTGGCCCGTGACTGTCCAGTGACTGACCTTTGACCTGACCAGTGACTGACCCTTCACCTGAGCAGTGACTGACCTTTGACCTGACCAGTCACTGACCCTTCACCTGACCAGTGACTGACCTTTGACCTGACTAGTGACCGACCAGTGATGGCCAGTGCCTGACCTTTGTCCTGACCCGTGACCGACCAGTGACTGACCTGTGACCGATCAGTGATTGACCAGCGACTGACCAGTGACCGACCCGTAACTGACCAGTGACTGACCAAGGATGACCAGTGACTGACCAGGGATGACCAGTGACTGACCAGTAACTGACCATTGACCGACCAGTGAATGACCTTTGACCTGACCAGTGACTTGTGACTGACCAGCGACTGACCAGTGACTGACCAGTGACTGACCAGTGACTGACCTTTGACCTGACCATTGACCGACCAGTGACTGACCTTTGACCCGACCAGTGACTGACCTTTGACCTGACCAGTGACTGACCCTTCACCTGACCAGTGACTGACCGTTGACCTGACTAGTGACCGACCAGTGATGACAAGTGCCTGACCTTTGTCCTGACCAGTGACCCGCCAGTGACAGACCGGTGACTGACCAGGAATGACCAGCGACTGACCTTTGACCTGACCAGTGACTGGCCTTTGACTGACCTTGGATGACCAGTGACTGACCAGGGATGAACAGTGACTGACCAGCGACTTACCAGTGACTGACCAGAGGGGACCAGTGACTGACCTGGGCTCACCGGTGACTGACCACTGACTGACCAGGTACTGACCTTTGACCTGACCAGTGACTGACCCTTCACCTGACCAGTGACCAACCAGTGACTGACCTTTGACCCGACCAGTGACTGACCCTTCACCTGACCAGTGACTGACCGTTGACCTGACTAGTGACCGACCAGTGACTGACCAGTGACTGACCAAGGACTGACCAGTGACTGACCATGGATGACCAGTGACTGACCAGGGATGTCCAGTTACCGACCAGTGACTGACCAGGGATGACCAGTGACTGACCAATGACTGAACAGGGACTGACAAGCAACTGACCAGGGAATGACCAGTGATCGACCAGCGACTGACCAGTGACCGACCAGTGACTGACCAGGGGTGACCAGCGACCAACCAGTGACTGACCAGGGATGACCAGTGACTGACCTGTGACTGATCAAGGACTGGCCAGTGACTGATCATGGATGACCAGTGACTGACCAGTGACCAACCAGTGACCGACCAGGGGTGACCAGCGACCAACCAGTGACTGACCAGGGATGACCAGTGGCCGACCAGTGACTGACCAGTGACTGACCATGGATGACCAGTGACTGACCAGTGACCGACCAGGGCTGACCAAGGACTGACCAGTGACTGAACAGGGACTGACCTTTGATAACCAGTGACTAACCAGTGACCGTCCAGTGACAGATCAGCGACTGACCAAGGATGACAAGTGACTGACCTTTGACCTGATCAGTGACTGACCAGTGACCAATCAGTGGCTGACCTTTGACCTGACCAGTAACAGACCAGTGACCGACCAGTGACTGACCTTTGACCTGATCAGTGACTGACCAGGGATGACCAGCGGCTGACCAGTGACTGACCTTTGACCTGACCAGTAACAGACCAGTGACTGACCTGTGACCGATCAGTGATTGACCAGCGACTGACCAGTGACCGACCCGTAACTGACCAGTGACTGACCAAGGATGACCAGTGACTGACCAGGGATGACCAGTGACTGACCAGTAACTGACCATTGACCGACCAGTAAATTACCTTTGACCTGACCAGTGACTTGTGACTGACCAGCGACTGACCAGTGACTGACCAGGGACTGACCAGTGACTGACCTTTGACCTGACCTATGACCGATCAGTGACTGACCCGTGACTGTCCAGTGACTGACCTTTGACCTGACCAGTGACTGACCCTTCACCTGAGCAGTGACCAACCAGTGACTGACCGTTGACCTGACTAGTGACCGACCAGTGATGACCAGTGCCTGACCTTTGTCCTGACCAGTGACCCGCCAGTGACAGACCGGTGACCGACCAGCGACTGACCAGGAATGACCAGCGACTGACCTTTGACCTGACCAGTGACCGGCCAGTAACTGACCAGTGCCTGATTAGTGACTGACCTTTGACCTCATCAGTGACTGACCAGGGATGACCAGTGGCTGACCAGTGACAGACCGCTGACCGACAAGAGACCGTCCAGTGACTGACCAGTCACCGACCAATGACTAACCAGGGATAACCAGTGATTGATCAGTGACTAATCAGTGACTGACCAAGGATGACCAGCGACTGAACAGTGACTGACCAGGGATGAACAGTGACCGATCAGTGGCTGACCTTTGACCTGACCAGTAACAGACCAGTCACAGACCAGTGACTGACCAGTGACGGACCCGTGACTGACCAGTGACTGACCAGTGACTGACCAGTGACTGACCATTGATGACCAGTGACCGACCAGTGACTGATCAGTGACCGACCAGGGGTGACCTGCGACCAACCAGGGATGACCAGTGACTGACCAGCGACTGACCAGGAATGACCAGCGACTGACCTTTGACCTGACCAGTGACCGGCCAGTAACTGACCAGTGCCTGATTAGTGACTGACCTTTGACCTCATCAGTGACTGACCAGGGATGACCAGTGTTGAACAGTGACTGACCAGCGACTTACCAGTGACTGACCAGAGGGGGCCAGTGACTGACCTGGGCTCACCGGTGACTGTCCAGTGACTGACCAGGTACTGACCAGTGACTGACCTTTGACCTGACCAGTGACCGACCAGTGACCGGCCAGTAACTGACCAGTGCCTGATTAGTGACTGACCTTTGACCTCATCAGTGACTGACCAGGGATGACCAGTGGCTGACCAGTGACAGACAGCTGACCGACAAGAGACCGTCCAGTGACTGACCAGTCACCGACCAATGACTAACCAGGGATAACCAGTGATTGATCAGTGACTAATCAGTGACTGACCAAGGATGACCAGCGACTGAACAGTGACTGACCAGGGATGAACAGTGACCGATCAGTGGCTGACCTTTGACCTGACCAGTGACTGACCATTGATGACCAGTGACCGACCAGTGACCGACCAGTGACTGATCAGTGACTGATCAGTGACCGACCAGGGGTGACCTGCGACCAACCAGGGATGACCAGTGACTGACCAGTGACCGACCAGTGACTGATCAGTGACTGATCAGTGACCGACCAGGGGTGACCTGCGACCAACCAGGGATGACCAGTGACTGACCAGTGACTGACCAAGGACTGACCAGTGACTGACCATGGATGACCAGTGACTGACCAGGGATGTCCAGTTACCGACCAGTGACTGACCAGGGATGACCAGTGATCGACCAGCGACTGACCAGTGACCGACCAGTGACTGACCAGGGGTGACCAGCGACCAACCAGTGACTGACCAGGGATGACCAGTGACTGACCTGTGACTGATCAAGGACTGGCCAGTGACTGATCATGGATGACCAGTGACTGACCAGTGACCAACCAGTGACCGACCAGGGGTGACCAGCGACCAACCAGTGACTGACCAGGGATGACCAGTGGCCGACCAGTGACTGACCAGTGACTGACCATGGATGACCAGTGACTGACCAGTGACCGACCAGGGCTGACCAAGGACTGACCAGTGACTGAACAGGGACTGACCTTTGATAACCAGTGACTAACCAGTGACCGTCCAGTGACAGATCAGCGACTGACCAAGGATGACAAGTGACTGACCTTTGACCTGATCAGTGACTGACCAGTGACCAATCAGTGGCTGACCTTTGACCTGACCAGTAACAGACCAGTGACCGACCAGTGACTGACCTTTGACCTGATCAGTGACTGACCAGGGATGACCAGCGGCTGACCAGTGACTGACCTTTGACCTGACCAGTAACAGACCAGTGACTGACCTGTGACCGATCAGTGATTGACCAGCGACTGACCAGTGACCGACCCGTAACTGACCAGTGACTGACCAAGGATGACCAGTGACTGACCAGGGATGACCAGTGACTGACCAGTAACTGACCATTGACCGACCAGTAAATGACCTTTGACCTGACCAGTGACTTGTGACTGACCAGCGACTGACCAGTGACTGACCAGGGACTGACCAGTGACTGACCTTTGACCTGACCTATGACCGATCAGTGACTGACCCGTGACTGTCCAGTGACTGACCTTTGACCTGACCAGTGACTGACCCTTCACCTGAGCAGTGACCAACCAGTGACTGACCGTTGACCTGACTAGTGACCGACCAGTGATGACCAGTGCCTGACCTTTGTCCTGACCAGTGACCCGCCAGTGACAGACCGGTGACCGACCAGCGACTGACCAGGAATGACCAGCGACTGACCTTTGACCTGACCAGTGACCGGCCAGTAACTGACCAGTGCCTGATTAGTGACTGACCTTTGACCTCATCAGTGACTGACCAGGGATGACCAGTGGCTGACCAGTGACAGACCGCTGACCGACAAGAGACCGTCCAGTGACTGACCAGTCACCGACCAATGACTAACCAGGGATAACCAGTGATTGATCAGTGACTAATCAGTGACTGACCAAGGATGACCAGCGACTGAACAGTGACTGACCAGGGATGAACAGTGACCGATCAGTGGCTGACCTTTGACCTGACCAGTAACAGACCAGTCACAGACCAGTGACTGACCAGTGACGGACCCGTGACTGACCAGTGACTGACCAGTGACTGACCAGTGACTGACCATTGATGACCAGTGACCGACCAGTGACTGATCAGTGACCGACCAGGGGTGACCTGCGACCAACCAGGGATGACCAGTGACTGACCAGCGACTGACCAGGAATGACCAGCGACTGACCTTTGACCTGACCAGTGACCGGCCAGTAACTGACCAGTGCCTGATTAGTGACTGACCTTTGACCTCATCAGTGACTGACCAGGGATGACCAGTGTTGAACAGTGACTGACCAGCGACTTACCAGTGACTGACCAGAGGGGGCCAGTGACTGACCTGGGCTCACCGGTGACTGTCCAGTGACTGACCAGGTACTGACCAGTGACTGACCTTTGACCTGACCAGTGACCGACCAGTGACCGGCCAGTAACTGACCAGTGCCTGATTAGTGACTGACCTTTGACCTCATCAGTGACTGACCAGGGATGACCAGTGGCTGACCAGTGACAGACAGCTGACCGACAAGAGACCGTCCAGTGACTGACCAGTCACCGACCAATGACTAACCAGGGATAACCAGTGATTGATCAGTGACTAATCAGTGACTGACCAAGGATGACCAGCGACTGAACAGTGACTGACCAGGGATGAACAGTGACCGATCAGTGGCTGACCTTTGACCTGACCAGTGACTGACCATTGATGACCAGTGACCGACCAGTGACCGACCAGTGACTGATCAGTGACTGATCAGTGACCGACCAGGGGTGACCTGCGACCAACCAGGGATGACCAGTGACTGACCAGTGACCGACCAGTGACTGATCAGTGACTGATCAGTGACCGACCAGGGGTGACCTGCGACCAACCAGGGATGACCAGTGACTGACCAGTGACTGACCAAGGACTGACCAGTGACTGACCATGGATGACCAGTGACTGACCAGGGATGTCCAGTTACCGACCAGTGACTGACCAGGGATGACCAGTGATCGACCAGCGACTGACCAGTGACCGACCAGTGACTGACCAGGGGTGACCAGCGACCAACCAGTGACTGACCAGGGATGACCAGTGACCGACCTGTGACTGATCAAGGACTGGCCAGTGACTGATCATGGATGACCAGTGACTGACCAGTGACCAACCAGTGACCGACCAGGGGTGACCAGCGACCAACCAGTGACTGACCATGGATGACCAGTGACTGACCAGTGACCGACCAGGGCTGACCAAGGACTGACCAGTGACTGAACAGGGACTGACCTTTGACCTGACCAATGACCGATCAGTGACTGGCCCGTGACTGTCCAGTGACTGACCTTTGACCTGACCAGTGACTGACCCTTCACCTGAGCAGTGACTGACCTTTGACCTGACCAGTCACTGACCCTTCACCTGACCAGTGACTGACCTTTGACCTGACTAGTGACCGACCAGTGATGGCCAGTGCCTGACCTTTGTCCTGACCCGTGACCGACCAGCGACTGACCAGGGGTGACCAGCTACTGACCTTTGACCTGATCAGTGACTGGCCTTTGACTGACCAGTGACTGACCCGTGACTGACCAGCGACTGACCATTGACCCAACCAGTGACTGACCCTTCACCTGACCAGTGACTGACCTTTGACCCGACCAGTGACTGACCTTTGATCTGACCAGTGACTGACCCTTCACCTGACCAGTGACTGACCTTTGACCAATCAGTGGCTGACCTTTGACCTGACCAGTAACAGACCAGTGACCGACCAGTGACTGACCTTTGACCTGATCAGTGACTGACCAGGGATGACCAGCGGCTGACCAGTGACTGACCTTTGACCTGACCAGTAACAGACCAGTGACTGACCTGTGACCGATCAGTGATTGACCAGCGACTGACCAGTGACCGACCCGTAACTGACCAGTGACTGACCAAGGATGACCAGTGACTGACCAGGGATGACCAGTGACTGACCAGTAACTGACCATTGACCGACCAGTGAATGACCTTTGACCTGACCAGTGACTTGTGACTGACCAGCGACTGACCAGTGACTGACCAGGGACTGACCAGTGACTGACCTTTGACCTGACCATTGACCGACCAGTGACTGACCTTTGACCCGACCAGTGACTGACCTTTGACCTGACCAGTGACTGACCCTTCACCTGACCAGTGACTGACCGTTGACCTGACTAGTGACCGACCAGTGATGACAAGTGCCTGACCTTTGTCCTGACCAGTGACCCGCCAGTGACAGACCGGTGACTGACCAGGAATGACCAGCGACTGACCTTTGACCTGACCAGTGACTGGCCTTTGACTGACCTTGGATGACCAGTGACTGACCAGGGATGAACAGTGACTGACCAGCGACTTACCAGTGACTGACCAGAGGGGACCAGTGACTGACCTGGGCTCACCGGTGACTGACCACTGACTGACCAGGTACTGACCTTTGACCTGACCAGTGACTGACCCTTCACCTGACCAGTGACCAACCAGTGACTGACCTTTGACCCGACCAGTGACTGACCCTTCACCTGACCAGTGACTGACCGTTGACCTGACTAGTGACCGACCAGTGACTGACCAGTGACTGACCAAGGACTGACCAGTGACTGACCATGGATGACCAGTGACTGACCAGGGATGTCCAGTTACCGACCAGTGACTGACCAGGGATGACCAGTGACTGACCAATGACTGAACAGGGACTGACAAGCAACTGACCAGGGAATGACCAGTGATCGACCAGCGACTGACCAGTGACCGACCAGTGACTGACCAGGGGTGACCAGCGACCAACCAGTGACTGACCAGGGATGACCAGTGACTGACCTGTGACTGATCAAGGACTGGCCAGTGACTGATCATGGATGACCAGTGACTGACCAGTGACCAACCAGTGACCGACCAGGGGTGACCAGCGACCAACCAGTGACTGACCAGGGATGACCAGTGGCCGACCAGTGACTGACCAGTGACTGACCATGGATGACCAGTGACTGACCAGTGACCGACCAGGGCTGACCAAGGACTGACCAGTGACTGAACAGGGACTGACCTTTGATAACCAGTGACTAACCAGTGACCGTCCAGTGACAGATCAGCGACTGACCAAGGATGACAAGTGACTGACCTTTGACCTGATCAGTGACTGACCAGTGACCAATCAGTGGCTGACCTTTGACCTGACCAGTAACAGACCAGTGACCGACCAGTGACTGACCTTTGACCTGATCAGTGACTGACCAGGGATGACCAGCGGCTGACCAGTGACTGACCTTTGACCTGACCAGTAACAGACCAGTGACTGACCTGTGACCGATCAGTGATTGACCAGCGACTGACCAGTGACCGACCCGTAACTGACCAGTGACTGACCAAGGATGACCAGTGACTGACCAGGGATGACCAGTGACTGACCAGTAACTGACCATTGACCGACCAGTAAATGACCTTTGACCTGACCAGTGACTTGTGACTGACCAGCGACTGACCAGTGACTGACCAGGGACTGACCAGTGACTGACCTTTGACCTGACCTATGACCGATCAGTGACTGACCCGTGACTGTCCAGTGACTGACCTTTGACCTGACCAGTGACTGACCCTTCACCTGAGCAGTGACCAACCAGTGACTGACCGTTGACCTGACTAGTGACCGACCAGTGATGACCAGTGCCTGACCTTTGTCCTGACCAGTGACCCGCCAGTGACAGACCGGTGACCGACCAGCGACTGACCAGGAATGACCAGCGACTGACCTTTGACCTGACCAGTGACCGGCCAGTAACTGACCAGTGCCTGATTAGTGACTGACCTTTGACCTCATCAGTGACTGACCAGGGATGACCAGTGGCTGACCAGTGACAGACCGCTGACCGACAAGAGACCGTCCAGTGACTGACCAGTCACCGACCAATGACTAACCAGGGATAACCAGTGATTGATCAGTGACTAATCAGTGACTGACCAAGGATGACCAGCGACTGAACAGTGACTGACCAGGGATGAACAGTGACCGATCAGTGGCTGACCTTTGACCTGACCAGTAACAGACCAGTCACAGACCAGTGACTGACCAGTGACGGACCCGTGACTGACCAGTGACTGACCAGTGACTGACCAGTGACTGACCATTGATGACCAGTGACCGACCAGTGACTGATCAGTGACCGACCAGGGGTGACCTGCGACCAACCAGGGATGACCAGTGACTGACCAGCGACTGACCAGGAATGACCAGCGACTGACCTTTGACCTGACCAGTGACCGGCCAGTAACTGACCAGTGCCTGATTAGTGACTGACCTTTGACCTCATCAGTGACTGACCAGGGATGACCAGTGTTGAACAGTGACTGACCAGCGACTTACCAGTGACTGACCAGAGGGGGCCAGTGACTGACCTGGGCTCACCGGTGACTGTCCAGTGACTGACCAGGTACTGACCAGTGACTGACCTTTGACCTGACCAGTGACCGACCAGTGACCGGCCAGTAACTGACCAGTGCCTGATTAGTGACTGACCTTTGACCTCATCAGTGACTGACCAGGGATGACCAGTGGCTGACCAGTGACAGACAGCTGACCGACAAGAGACCGTCCAGTGACTGACCAGTCACCGACCAATGACTAACCAGGGATAACCAGTGATTGATCAGTGACTAATCAGTGACTGACCAAGGATGACCAGCGACTGAACAGTGACTGACCAGGGATGAACAGTGACCGATCAGTGGCTGACCTTTGACCTGACCAGTGACTGACCATTGATGACCAGTGACCGACCAGTGACCGACCAGTGACTGATCAGTGACTGATCAGTGACCGACCAGGGGTGACCTGCGACCAACCAGGGATGACCAGTGACTGACCAGTGACCGACCAGTGACTGATCAGTGACTGATCAGTGACCGACCAGGGGTGACCTGCGACCAACCAGGGATGACCAGTGACTGACCAGTGACTGACCAAGGACTGACCAGTGACTGACCATGGATGACCAGTGACTGACCAGGGATGTCCAGTTACCGACCAGTGACTGACCAGGGATGACCAGTGATCGACCAGCGACTGACCAGTGACCGACCAGTGACTGACCAGGGGTGACCAGCGACCAACCAGTGACTGACCAGGGATGACCAGTGACCGACCTGTGACTGATCAAGGACTGGCCAGTGACTGATCATGGATGACCAGTGACTGACCAGTGACCAACCAGTGACCGACCAGGGGTGACCAGCGACCAACCAGTGACTGACCATGGATGACCAGTGACTGACCAGTGACCGACCAGGGCTGACCAAGGACTGACCAGTGACTGAACAGGGACTGACCTTTGACCTGACCAATGACCGATCAGTGACTGGCCCGTGACTGTCCAGTGACTGACCTTTGACCTGACCAGTGACTGACCCTTCACCTGAGCAGTGACTGACCTTTGACCTGACCAGTCACTGACCCTTCACCTGACCAGTGACTGACCTTTGACCTGACTAGTGACCGACCAGTGATGGCCAGTGCCTGACCTTTGTCCTGACCCGTGACCGACCAGCGACTGACCAGGGGTGACCAGCTACTGACCTTTGACCTGATCAGTGACTGGCCTTTGACTGACCAGTGACTGACCCGTGACTGACCAGCGACTGACCATTGACCCAACCAGTGACTGACCCTTCACCTGACCAGTGACTGACCTTTGACCCGACCAGTGACTGACCTTTGATCTGACCAGTGACTGACCCTTCACCTGACCAGCGGCTGACCAGTGACAGATCATTGGCCGACAAGAGACCGTCCAGTGATAGACCAGTCACTGACCAGTGACTAACCAGGGATAACCAGTGACAGATCAGTGACTGACCATTGATAACCAGTGACTAACCAGTGACAGATCAGCGACTGACCAATGACTGACCAGGGATGACCAGTGACTGACCTTTGACCTGATCAGTGACTGACCAGTGACCAATCAGTGGCTGACCTTTGACCTGACCAGTAACAGACCAGTGACCGACCAGTGACTGACCTTTGACCTGATCAGTGACTGACCAGGGATGACCAGCGGCTGACCAGTGACTGACCTTTGACCTGACCAGTAACAGACCAGTGACTGACCTGTGACCGATCAGTGATTGACCAGCGACTGACCAGTGACCGACCCGTAACTGACCAGTGACTGACCAAGGATGACCAGTGACTGACCAGGGATGACCAGTGACTGACCAGTAACTGACCATTGACCGACCAGTGAATGACCTTTGACCTGACCAGTGACTTGTGACTGACCAGCGACTGACCAGTGACTGACCAGGGACTGACCAGTGACTGACCTTTGACCTGACCAATGACCGATCAGTGACTGACCCGTGACTGACCCTTCACCTGACCAGTGACCAACCAGTGACTGATCTTTGACCTGACCAGTGACTGACCCTTCACCTGACCAGTGACCAACCAGTGACTGACCTTTGACCCGACCAGTGACTGACCTTTGACCTGACCAGTGACTGACCCTTCACCTGACCAGTGACTGACCGTTGACCTGACTAGTGACCGACAGTGATGACAAGTGCCTGACCTTTGTCCTGACCAGTGACCCGCCAGTGACAGACCGGTGACTGACCAGGAATGACCAGCGACTGACCTTTGACCTGACCAGTGACTGGCCTTTGACTGACCTTGGATGACCAGTGACTGACCAGGGATGAACAGTGACTGACCAGCGACTTACCAGTGACTGACCAGAGGGGACCAGTGACTGACCTGGGCTCACCGGTGACTGACCACTGACTGACCAGCGACTGACCAGTGACTGATCAGGGATGACCAGTGACTGACCAGAGATAACCAGTGACTGTCCAGTGACTGACCAGGTACTGACCTTTGACCTGACCAGTGACTGACCCTTCACCTGACCAGTGACCAACCAGTGACTGACCTTTGACCCGACCAGTGACTGACCTTTGACCTGACCAGTGACTGACCCTTCACCTGACCAGTGACTGACCATTGACCTGACTAGTGACCGACCAGTGATGACAAGTGCCTGACCTTTGTCCTGACCAGTGACCCGCCAGTGACAGACCGGTGACTGACCAGGAATGACCAGCGACTGACCTTTGACCTGACCAGTGACTGGCCTTTGACTGACCTTGGATGACCAGTGACTGACCAGGGATGAACAGTGACTGACCAGCGACTTACCAGTGACTGACCAGAGGGGACCAGTGACTGACCTGGGCTCACCGGTGACTGACCACTGACTGACCAGCGACTGACCAGTGACTGATCAGGGATGACCAGTGACTGACCAGAGATAACCAGTGACTGTCCAGTGACTGACCAGGTACTGACCTTTGACCTGACCAGTGACTGACCCTTCACCTGACCAGTGACCAACCAGTGACTGACCTTTGACCCGACCAGTGACTGACCTTTGACCTGACCAGTGAATGACCCTTCACCTGACCAGTGACTGATCTATGATGACCAGCGACTGACCAGTGACTGACCTTTGACCTGACCAATGACCGATCAGTGACTGACCCGTGACTGTCCAGTGACTGACCTTTGACCTGACCAGTGACTGACCCTTCACCTGAGCAGTGACCAACCAGTGACTGACCGTTGACCTGACTAGTGACCGACCAGTGATGACCAGTGCCTGACCTTTGTCCTGACCAGTGACCCGCCAGTGACAGACCGGTGACCGACCAGCGACTGACCAGGAATGACCAGCGACTGACCTTTGACCTGACCAGTGACCGGCCAGTAACTGACCAGTGCCTGATTAGTGACTGACCTTTGACCTCATCAGTGACTGACCAGGGATGACCAGTGGCTGACCAGTGACAGACCGCTGACCGACAAGAGACCGTCCAGTGACTGACCAGTCACCGACCAATGACTAACCAGGGATAACCAGTGATTGATCAGTGACTAATCAGTGACTGACCAAGGATGACCAGCGACTGAACAGTGACTGACCAGGGATGAACAGTGACCGATCAGTGGCTGACCTTTGACCTGACCAGTAACAGACCAGTCACAGACCAGTGACTGACCAGTGACGGACCCGTGACTGACCAGTGACTGACCAGTGACTGACCAGTGACTGACCATTGATGACCAGTGACCGACCAGTGACTGATCAGTGACCGACCAGGGGTGACCTGCGACCAACCAGGGATGACCAGTGACTGACCAGCGACTGACCAGGAATGACCAGCGACTGACCTTTGACCTGACCAGTGACCGGCCAGTAACTGACCAGTGCCTGATTAGTGACTGACCTTTGACCTCATCAGTGACTGACCAGGGATGACCAGTGTTGAACAGTGACTGACCAGCGACTTACCAGTGACTGACCAGAGGGGGCCAGTGACTGACCTGGGCTCACCGGTGACTGTCCAGTGACTGACCAGGTACTGACCAGTGACTGACCTTTGACCTGACCAGTGACCGACCAGTGACCGGCCAGTAACTGACCAGTGCCTGATTAGTGACTGACCTTTGACCTCATCAGTGACTGACCAGGGATGACCAGTGGCTGACCAGTGACAGACAGCTGACCGACAAGAGACCGTCCAGTGACTGACCAGTCACCGACCAATGACTAACCAGGGATAACCAGTGATTGATCAGTGACTAATCAGTGACTGACCAAGGATGACCAGCGACTGAACAGTGACTGACCAGGGATGAACAGTGACCGATCAGTGGCTGACCTTTGACCTGACCAGTGACTGACCATTGATGACCAGTGACCGACCAGTGACCGACCAGTGACTGATCAGTGACTGATCAGTGACCGACCAGGGGTGACCTGCGACCAACCAGGGATGACCAGTGACTGACCAGTGACCGACCAGTGACTGATCAGTGACTGATCAGTGACCGACCAGGGGTGACCTGCGACCAACCAGGGATGACCAGTGACTGACCAGTGACTGACCAAGGACTGACCAGTGACTGACCATGGATGACCAGTGACTGACCAGGGATGTCCAGTTACCGACCAGTGACTGACCAGGGATGACCAGTGATCGACCAGCGACTGACCAGTGACCGACCAGTGACTGACCAGGGGTGACCAGCGACCAACCAGTGACTGACCAGGGATGACCAGTGACCGACCTGTGACTGATCAAGGACTGGCCAGTGACTGATCATGGATGACCAGTGACTGACCAGTGACCAACCAGTGACCGACCAGGGGTGACCAGCGACCAACCAGTGACTGACCATGGATGACCAGTGACTGACCAGTGACCGACCAGGGCTGACCAAGGACTGACCAGTGACTGAACAGGGACTGACCTTTGACCTGACCAATGACCGATCAGTGACTGGCCCGTGACTGTCCAGTGACTGACCTTTGACCTGACCAGTGACTGACCCTTCACCTGAGCAGTGACTGACCTTTGACCTGACCAGTCACTGACCCTTCACCTGACCAGTGACTGACCTTTGACCTGACTAGTGACCGACCAGTGATGGCCAGTGCCTGACCTTTGTCCTGACCCGTGACCGACCAGCGACTGACCAGGGGTGACCAGCTACTGACCTTTGACCTGATCAGTGACTGGCCTTTGACTGACCAGTGACTGACCCGTGACTGACCAGCGACTGACCATTGACCCAACCAGTGACTGACCCTTCACCTGACCAGTGACTGACCTTTGACCCGACCAGTGACTGACCTTTGATCTGACCAGTGACTGACCCTTCACCTGACCAGCGGCTGACCAGTGACAGATCATTGGCCGACAAGAGACCGTCCAGTGATAGACCAGTCACTGACCAGTGACTAACCAGGGATAACCAGTGACAGATCAGTGACTGACCATTGATAACCAGTGACTAACCAGTGACAGATCAGCGACTGACCAATGACTGACCAGGGATGACCAGTGACTGACCTTTGACCTGATCAGTGACTGACCAGTGACCAATCAGTGGCTGACCTTTGACCTGACCAGTAACAGACCAGTGACCGACCAGTGACTGACCTTTGACCTGATCAGTGACTGACCAGGGATGACCAGCGGCTGACCAGTGACTGACCTTTGACCTGACCAGTAACAGACCAGTGACTGACCTGTGACCGATCAGTGATTGACCAGCGACTGACCAGTGACCGACCCGTAACTGACCAGTGACTGACCAAGGATGACCAGTGACTGACCAGGGATGACCAGTGACTGACCAGTAACTGACCATTGACCGACCAGTGAATGACCTTTGACCTGACCAGTGACTTGTGACTGACCAGCGACTGACCAGTGACTGACCAGGGACTGACCAGTGACTGACCTTTGACCTGACCATTGACCGACCAGTGACTGACCTTTGACCCGACCAGTGACTGACCTTTGACCTGACCAGTGACTGACCCTTCACCTGACCAGTGACTGACCGTTGACCTGACTAGTGACCGACCAGTGATGACAAGTGCCTGACCTTTGTCCTGACCAGTGACCCGCCAGTGACAGACCGGTGACTGACCAGGAATGACCAGCGACTGACCTTTGACCTGACCAGTGACTGGCCTTTGACTGACCTTGGATGACCAGTGACTGACCAGGGATGAACAGTGACTGACCAGCGACTTACCAGTGACTGACCAGAGGGGACCAGTGACTGACCTGGGCTCACCGGTGACTGACCACTGACTGACCAGGTACTGACCTTTGACCTGACCAGTGACTGACCCTTCACCTGACCAGTGACCAACCAGTGACTGACCTTTGACCCGACCAGTGACTGACCCTTCACCTGACCAGTGACTGACCGTTGACCTGACTAGTGACCGACCAGTGACTGACCAGTGACTGACCAAGGACTGACCAGTGACTGACCATGGATGACCAGTGACTGACCAGGGATGTCCAGTTACCGACCAGTGACTGACCAGGGATGACCAGTGACTGACCAATGACTGAACAGGGACTGACAAGCAACTGACCAGGGAATGACCAGTGATCGACCAGCGACTGACCAGTGACCGACCAGTGACTGACCAGGGGTGACCAGCGACCAACCAGTGACTGACCAGGGATGACCAGTGACTGACCTGTGACTGATCAAGGACTGGCCAGTGACTGATCATGGATGACCAGTGACTGACCAGTGACCAACCAGTGACCGACCAGGGGTGACCAGCGACCAACCAGTGACTGACCAGGGATGACCAGTGGCCGACCAGTGACTGACCAGTGACTGACCATGGATGACCAGTGACTGACCAGTGACCGACCAGGGCTGACCAAGGACTGACCAGTGACTGAACAGGGACTGACCTTTGATAACCAGTGACTAACCAGTGACCGTCCAGTGACAGATCAGCGACTGACCAAGGATGACAAGTGACTGACCTTTGACCTGATCAGTGACTGACCAGTGACCAATCAGTGGCTGACCTTTGACCTGACCAGTAACAGACCAGTGACCGACCAGTGACTGACCTTTGACCTGATCAGTGACTGACCAGGGATGACCAGCGGCTGACCAGTGACTGACCTTTGACCTGACCAGTAACAGACCAGTGACTGACCTGTGACCGATCAGTGATTGACCAGCGACTGACCAGTGACCGACCCGTAACTGACCAGTGACTGACCAAGGATGACCAGTGACTGACCAGGGATGACCAGTGACTGACCAGTAACTGACCATTGACCGACCAGTAAATGACCTTTGACCTGACCAGTGACTTGTGACTGACCAGCGACTGACCAGTGACTGACCAGGGACTGACCAGTGACTGACCTTTGACCTGACCTATGACCGATCAGTGACTGACCCGTGACTGTCCAGTGACTGACCTTTGACCTGACCAGTGACTGACCCTTCACCTGAGCAGTGACCAACCAGTGACTGACCGTTGACCTGACTAGTGACCGACCAGTGATGACCAGTGCCTGACCTTTGTCCTGACCAGTGACCCGCCAGTGACAGACCGGTGACCGACCAGCGACTGACCAGGAATGACCAGCGACTGACCTTTGACCTGACCAGTGACCGGCCAGTAACTGACCAGTGCCTGATTAGTGACTGACCTTTGACCTCATCAGTGACTGACCAGGGATGACCAGTGGCTGACCAGTGACAGACCGCTGACCGACAAGAGACCGTCCAGTGACTGACCAGTCACCGACCAATGACTAACCAGGGATAACCAGTGATTGATCAGTGACTAATCAGTGACTGACCAAGGATGACCAGCGACTGAACAGTGACTGACCAGGGATGAACAGTGACCGATCAGTGGCTGACCTTTGACCTGACCAGTAACAGACCAGTCACAGACCAGTGACTGACCAGTGACGGACCCGTGACTGACCAGTGACTGACCAGTGACTGACCAGTGACTGACCATTGATGACCAGTGACCGACCAGTGACTGATCAGTGACTGATCAGTGACCGACCAGGGGTGACCTGCGACCAACCAGGGATGACCAGTGACTGACCAGCGACTGACCAGGAATGACCAGCGACTGACCTTTGACCTGACCAGTGACCGGCCAGTAACTGACCAGTGCCTGATTAGTGACTGACCTTTGACCTCATCAGTGACTGACCAGGGATGACCAGTGTTGAACAGTGACTGACCAGCGACTTACCAGTGACTGACCAGAGGGGGCCAGTGACTGACCTGGGCTCACCGGTGACTGTCCAGTGACTGACCAGGTACTGACCAGTGACTGACCTTTGACCTGACCAGTGACCGACCAGTGACCGGCCAGTAACTGACCAGTGCCTGATTAGTGACTGACCTTTGACCTCATCAGTGACTGACCAGGGATGACCAGTGGCTGACCAGTGACAGACAGCTGACCGACAAGAGACCGTCCAGTGACTGACCAGTCACCGACCAATGACTAACCAGGGATAACCAGTGATTGATCAGTGACTAATCAGTGACTGACCAAGGATGACCAGCGACTGAACAGTGACTGACCAGGGATGAACAGTGACCGATCAGTGGCTGACCTTTGACCTGACCAGTGACTGACCATTGATGACCAGTGACCGACCAGTGACTGATCAGTGACTGATCAGTGACCGACCAGGGGTGACCTGCGACCAACCAGGGATGACCAGTGACTGACCAGTGACCGACCAGTGACTGATCAGTGACTGATCAGTGACTGATCAGTGACCGACCAGGGGTGACCTGCGACCAACCAGGGATGACCAGTGACTGACCAGTGACTGACCAAGGACTGACCAGTGACTGACCATGGATGACCAGTGACTGACCAGGGATGTCCAGTTACCGACCAGTGACTGACCAGGGATGACCAGTGATCGACCAGCGACTGACCAGTGACCGACCAGTGACTGACCAGGGGTGACCAGCGACCAACCAGTGACTGACCAGGGATGACCAGTGACCGACCTGTGACTGATCAAGGACTGGCCAGTGACTGATCATGGATGACCAGTGACTGACCAGTGACCAACCAGTGACCGACCAGGGGTGACCAGCGACCAACCAGTGACTGACCATGGATGACCAGTGACTGACCTTTGACCTGACCAATGACCGATCAGTGACTGGCCCGTGACTGTCCAGTGACTGACCTTTGACCTGACCAGTGACTGACCCTTCACCTGAGCAGTGACTGACCTTTGACCTGACCAGTCACTGACCCTTCACCTGACCAGTGACTGACCTTTGACCTGACTAGTGACCGACCAGTGATGGCCAGTGCCTGACCTTTGTCCTGACCCGTGACCGACCAGCGACTGACCAGGGGTGACCAGCTACTGACCTTTGACCTGATCAGTGACTGGCCTTTGACTGACCAGTGACTGACCCGTGACTGACCAGCGACTGACCATTGACCCAACCAGTGACTGACCCTTCACCTGACCAGTGACTGACCTTTGACCCGACCAGTGACTGACCTTTGATCTGACCAGTGACTGACCCTTCACCTGACCAGTGACTGACCTTTGACCTGACTAGTGACCGACCAGTGATGACCAGTGCCTGACCTTTGTCCTGACCCGTGACCGACCAGCGACTGACCAGGAATGACCAGCGACTGACCTTTGACCTGACCAGTGACCGGCCAGTAACTGACCAGTGCCTGATTAGTGACTGACCTTTGACCTCATCAGTGACTGACCAGGGATGACCAGTGGCTGACCAGTGACAGACCGCTGACCGACAAGAGACCGTCCAGTGACTGACCAGTCACCGACCAATGACTAACCAGGGATAACCAGTGACTGATCAGTGACTAATTAGTGACTGACCAAGGATGACCAGCGACTGACCAGTGACTGACCAGGGATGACCAGTGACCGACCAGGGGTGACCAGCGACCAACCAGTGACTGACCTTTGATCTGACCAGTGACTGACCCTTCACCTGACCAGCGGCTGACCAGTGACAGATCATTGGCCGACAAGAGACCGTTCAGTGATAGACCAGTCACTGACCAGTGACTAACCAGGGATAACCAGTGACAGATCAGTGACTGACCATTGATAACCAGTGACTAACCAGTGACCGTCCAGTGACAGATCAGCGACTGACCAATGACTGACCAGGGATGACCAGTGACTGACCTTTGACCTGATCAGTGACTGACCAGTGACCAATCAGTGGCTGACCTTTGACCTGACCAGTAACAGACCAGTGACCGACCAGTGACTGACCTTTGACCTGATCAGTGACTGACCAGGGATGACCAGCGGCTGACCAGTGACTGACCTTTGACCTGACCAGTAACAGACCAGTGACTGACCTGTGACCGATCAGTGATTGACCAGCGACTGACCAGTGACCGACCCGTAACTGACTTGTGACTGACCAGCGACTGACCAGCGACTGACCAGTGACTGACCAGGGACTGACCAGTGACTGACCTTTGACCTGACCATTGACCGACCAGTGACTGACCTTTGACCCGACCAGTGACTGACCTTTGACCTGACCAGTGACTCACCCTTCACCTGACCAGTGACTGACCGTTGACCTGACTAGTGACCGACCAGTGATGACAAGTGCCTGACCTTTGTCCTGACCAGTGACCCGCCAGTGACAGACCGGTGACTGACCAGGAATGACCAGCGACTGACCTTTGACCTGACCAGTGACTGGCCTTTGACTGACCTTGGATGACCAGTGACTGACCAGGGATGAACAGTGACTGACCAGCGACTTACCAGTGACTGACCAGAGGGGACCAGTGACTGACCTGGGCTCACCGGTGACTGACCACTGACTGACCAGGTACTGACCTTTGACCTGACCAGTGACTGACCCTTCACCTGACCAGTGACCAACCAGTGACTGACCTTTGACCCGACCAGTGACTGACCCTTCACCTGACCAGTGACTGACCGTTGACCTGACTAGTGACCGACCAGTGACTGACCAGTGACTGACCAAGGACTGACCAGTGACTGACCATGGATGACCAGTGACTGACCAGGGATGTCCAGTTACCGACCAGTGACTGACCAGGGATGACCAGTGACTGACCAATGACTGAACAGGGACTGACAAGCAACTGACCAGGGAATGACCAGTGATCGACCAGCGACTGACCAGTGACCGACCAGTGACTGACCAGGGGTGACCAGCGACCAACCAGTGACTGACCAGGGATGACCAGTGACTGACCTGTGACTGATCAAGGACTGGCCAGTGACTGATCATGGATGACCAGTGACTGACCAGTGACCAACCAGTGACCGACCAGGGGTGACCAGCGACCAACCAGTGACTGACCAGGGATGACCAGTGGCCGACCAGTGACTGACCAGTGACTGACCATGGATGACCAGTGACTGACCAGTGACCGACCAGGGCTGACCAAGGACTGACCAGTGACTGAACAGGGACTGACCTTTGATAACCAGTGACTAACCAGTGACCGTCCAGTGACAGATCAGCGACTGACCAAGGATGACAAGTGACTGACCTTTGACCTGATCAGTGACTGACCAGTGACCAATCAGTGGCTGACCTTTGACCTGACCAGTAACAGACCAGTGACCGACCAGTGACTGACCTTTGACCTGATCAGTGACTGACCAGGGATGACCAGCGGCTGACCAGTGACTGACCTTTGACCTGACCAGTAACAGACCAGTGACTGACCTGTGACCGATCAGTGATTGACCAGCGACTGACCAGTGACCGACCCGTAACTGACCAGTGACTGACCAAGGATGACCAGTGACTGACCAGGGATGACCAGTGACTGACCAGGGACTGACCAGTGACTGACCTTTGACCTGACCTATGACCGATCAGTGACTGACCCGTGACTGTCCAGTGACTGACCTTTGACCTGACCAGTGACTGACCCTTCACCTGAGCAGTGACCAACCAGTGACTGACCGTTGACCTGACTAGTGACCGACCAGTGATGACCAGTGCCTGACCTTTGTCCTGACCAGTGACCCGCCAGTGACAGACCGGTGACCGACCAGCGACTGACCAGGAATGACCAGCGACTGACCTTTGACCTGACCAGTGACCGGCCAGTAACTGACCAGTGCCTGATTAGTGACTGACCTTTGACCTCATCAGTGACTGACCAGGGATGACCAGTGGCTGACCAGTGACAGACCGCTGACCGACAAGAGACCGTCCAGTGACTGACCAGTCACCGACCAATGACTAACCAGGGATAACCAGTGATTGATCAGTGACTAATCAGTGACTGACCAAGGATGACCAGCGACTGAACAGTGACTGACCAGGGATGAACAGTGACCGATCAGTGGCTGACCTTTGACCTGACCAGTAACAGACCAGTCACAGACCAGTGACTGACCAGTGACGGACCCGTGACTGACCAGTGACTGACCAGTGACTGACCAGTGACTGACCATTGATGACCAGTGACCGACCAGTGACTGATCAGTGACTGATCAGTGACCGACCAGGGGTGACCTGCGACCAACCAGGGATGACCAGTGACTGACCAGCGACTGACCAGGAATGACCAGCGACTGACCTTTGACCTGACCAGTGACCGGCCAGTAACTGACCAGTGCCTGATTAGTGACTGACCTTTGACCTCATCAGTGACTGACCAGGGATGACCAGTGTTGAACAGTGACTGACCAGCGACTTACCAGTGACTGACCAGAGGGGACCAGTGACTGACCTGGGCTCACCGGTGACTGTCCAGTGACTGACCAGGTACTGACCAGTGACTGACCTTTGACCTGACCAGTGACCGACCAGTGACCGGCCAGTAACTGACCAGTGCCTGATTAGTGACTGACCTTTGACCTCATCAGTGACTGACCAGGGATGACCAGTGGCTGACCAGTGACAGACAGCTGACCGACAAGAGACCGTCCAGTGACTGACCAGTCACCGACCAATGACTAACCAGGGATAACCAGTGATTGATCAGTGACTAATCAGTGACTGACCAAGGATGACCAGCGACTGAACAGTGACTGACCAGGGATGAACAGTGACCGATCAGTGGCTGACCTTTGACCTGACCAGTGACTGACCATTGATGACCAGTGACCGACCAGTGACTGATCAGTGACTGATCAGTGACCGACCAGGGGTGAACTGCGACCAACCAGGGATGACCAGTGACTGACCAGTGACCGACCAGTGACTGATCAGTGACTGATCAGTGACCGACCAGGGGTGACCTGCGACCAACCAGGGATGACCAGTGACTGACCAGTGACTGACCAAGGACTGACCAGTGACTGACCATGGATGACCAGTCACTGACCAGGGATGTCCAGTTACCGACCAGTGACTGACCAGGGATGACCAGTGATCGACCAGCGACTGACCAGTGACCGACCAGTGACTGACCAGGGGTGACCAGCGACCAACCAGTGACTGACCAGGGATGACCAGTGACCGACCTGTGACTGATCAAGGACTGGCCAGTGACTGATCATGGATGACCAGTGACTGACCAGTGACCAACCAGTGACCGACCAGGGGTGACCAGCGACCAACCAGTGACTGACCATGGATGACCAGTGACTGACCAGTGACCGACCAGGGCTGACCAAGGACTGACCAGTGACTGAACAGGGACTGACCTTTGACCTGACCAATGACCGATCAGTGACTGGCCCGTGACTGTCCAGTGACTGACCTTTGACCTGACCAGTGACTGACCCTTCACCTGAGCAGTGACTGACCTTTGACCTGACCAGTCACTGACCCTTCACCTGACCAGTGACTGACCTTTGACCTGACTAGTGACCGACCAGTGATGGCCAGTGCCTGACCTTTGTCCTGACCCGTGACCGACCAGCGACTGACCAGGGGTGACCAGCTACTGACCTTTGACCTGATCAGTGACTGGCCTTTGACTGACCAGTGACTGACCCGTGACTGACCAGCGACTGACCATTGACCCAACCAGTGACTGACCCTTCACCTGACCAGTGACTGACCTTTGACCCGACCAGTGACTGACCTTTGATCTGACCAGTGACTGACCCTTCACCTGACCAGTGACTGACCTTTGACCTGACTAGTGACCGACCAGTGATGACCAGTGCCTGACCTTTGTCCTGACCCGTGACCGACCAGCGACTGACCAGGAATGACCAGCGACTGACCTTTGACCTGACCAGTGACCGGCCAGTAACTGACCAGTGCCTGATTAGTGACTGACCTTTGACCTCATCAGTGACTGACCAGGGATGACCAGTGGCTGACCAGTGACAGACCGCTGACCGACAAGAGACCGTCCAGTGACTGACCAGTCACCGACCAATGACTAACCAGGGATAACCAGTGACTGATCAGTGACTAATTAGTGACTGACCAAGGATGACCAGCGACTGACCAGTGACTGACCAGGGATGACCAGTGACCGACCAGGGGTGACCAGCGACCAACCAGTGACTGACCTTTGATCTGACCAGTGACTGACCCTTCACCTGACCAGCGGCTGACCAGTGACAGATCATTGGCCGACAAGAGACCGTTCAGTGATAGACCAGTCACTGACCAGTGACTAACCAGGGATAACCAGTGACAGATCAGTGACTGACCATTGATAACCAGTGACTAACCAGTGACCGTCCAGTGACAGATCAGCGACTGACCAATGACTGACCAGGGATGACCAGTGACTGACCTTTGACCTGATCAGTGACTGACCAGTGACCAATCAGTGGCTGACCTTTGACCTGACCAGTAACAGACCAGTGACCGACCAGTGACTGACCTTTGACCTGATCAGTGACTGACCAGGGATGACCAGCGGCTGACCAGTGACTGACCTTTGACCTGACCAGTAACAGACCAGTGACTGACCTGTGACCGATCAGTGATTGACCAGCGACTGACCAGTGACCGACCCGTAACTGACTTGTGACTGACCAGCGACTGACCAGTGACTGACCAGGGACTGACCAGTGACTGACCTTTGACCTGACCATTGACCGACCAGTGACTGACCTTTGACCCGACCAGTGACTGACCTTTGACCTGACCAGTGACTCACCCTTCACCTGACCAGTGACTGACCGTTGACCTGACTAGTGACCGACCAGTGATGACAAGTGCCTGACCTTTGTCCTGACCAGTGACCCACCAGTGACAGACCGGTGACTGACCAGGAATGACCAGCGACTGACCTTTGACCTGACCAGTGACTGGCCTTTGACTGACCTTGGATGACCAGTGACTGACCAGGGATGAACAGTGACTGACCAGCGACTTACCAGTGACTGACCAGAGGGGACCAGTGACTGACCTGGGCTCACCGGTGACTGACCACTGACTGACCAGGTACTGACCTTTGACCTGACCAGTGACTGACCCTTCACCTGACCAGTGACCAACCAGTGACTGACCTTTGACCCGACCAGTGACTGACCCTTCACCTGACCAGTGACTGACCGTTGACCTGACTAGTGACCGACCAGTGACTGACCAGTGACTGACCAAGGACTGACCAGTGACTGACCATGGATGACCAGTGACTGACCAGGGATGTCCAGTTACCGACCAGTGACTGACCAGGGATGACCAGTGACTGACCAATGACTGAACAGGGACTGACAAGCAACTGACCAGGGAATGACCAGTGATCGACCAGCGACTGACCAGTGACCGACCAGTGACTGACCAGGGGTGACCAGCGACCAACCAGTGACTGACCAGGGATGACCAGTGACTGACCTGTGACTGATCAAGGACTGGCCAGTGACTGATCATGGATGACCAGTGACTGACCAGTGACCAACCAGTGACCGACCAGGGGTGACCAGCGACCAACCAGTGACTGACCAGGGATGACCAGTGGCCGACCAGTGACTGACCAGTGACTGACCATGGATGACCAGTGACTGACCAGTGACCGACCAGGGCTGACCAAGGACTGACCAGTGACTGAACAGGGACTGACCTTTGATAACCAGTGACTAACCAGTGACCGTCCAGTGACAGATCAGCGACTGACCAAGGATGACAAGTGACTGACCTTTGACCTGATCAGTGACTGACCAGTGACCAATCAGTGGCTGACCTTTGACCTGACCAGTAACAGACCAGTGACCGACCAGTGACTGACCTTTGACCTGATCAGTGACTGACCAGGGATGACCAGCGGCTGACCAGTGACTGACCTTTGACCTGACCAGTAACAGACCAGTGACTGACCTGTGACCGATCAGTGATTGACCAGCGACTGACCAGTGACCGACCCGTAACTGACCAGTGACTGACCAAGGATGACCAGTGACTGACCAGGGATGACCAGTGACTGACTAGTAACTGACCATTGACCGACCAGTGAATGACCTTTGACCTGACCAGTGACTTGTGACTGACCAGCGACTGACCAGTGACTGACCAGGGACTGACCAGTGACTGACCTTTGACCTGACCTATGACCGATCAGTGACTGACCCGTGACTGTCCAGTGACTGACCTTTGACCTGACCAGTGACTGACCCTTCACCTGAGCAGTGACCAACCAGTGACTGACCGTTGACCTGACTAGTGACCGACCAGTGATGACCAGTGCCTGACCTTTGTCCTGACCAGTGACCCGCCAGTGACAGACCGGTGACCGACCAGCGACTGACCAGGAATGACCAGCGACTGACCTTTGACCTGACCAGTGACCGGCCAGTAACTGACCAGTGCCTGATTAGTGACTGACCTTTGACCTCATCAGTGACTGACCAGGGATGACCAGTGGCTGACCAGTGACAGACCGCTGACCGACAAGAGACCGTCCAGTGACTGACCAGTCACCGACCAATGACTAACCAGGGATAACCAGTGATTGATCAGTGACTGACCATGGATGACCAGTGACTGACCAGTGACCGACCAGGGCTGACCAAGGACTGACCAGTGACTGAACAGGGACTGACCTTTGACCTGACCAATGACCGATCAGTGACTGACCCGTGACTGTCCAGTGACTGACCTTTGACCTGACCAGTGACTGACCCTTCACCTGAGCAGTGACTGACCTTTGACCTGACCAGTCACTGACCCTTCACCTGACCAGTGACTGACCTTTGACCTGACTAGTGACCGACCAGTGATGGCCAGTGCCTGACCTTTGTCCTGACCCGTGACCGACCAGCGACTGACCAGGGATGACCAGCTACTGACCTTTGACCTGATCAGTGACTGGCCTTTGACTGACCAGTGACTGACCTTTGACCCGACCAGTGACTGACCTTTGATCTGACCAGTGACTGACCCTTCACCTGACCAGCGGCTGACCAGTGACAGATCATTGGCCGACAAGAGACCGTCCAGTGATAGACCAGTCACTGACCAGTGACTAACCAGGGATAACCAGTGACAGATCAGTGACTGACCATTGATAACCAGTGACTAACCAGTGACCGTCCAGTGACAGATCAGCGACTGACCAATGACTGACCAGGGATGACCAGTGACTGACCTTTGACCTGATCAGTGACTGACCAGTGACCAATCAGTGGCTGACCTTTGACCTGACCAGTGACCGACCAGTGACCGGCCAGTAACTGACCAGTGCCTGATTAGTGACTGACCTTTGACCTCATCAGTGACTGACCAGGGATGACCAGTGGCTGACCAGTGACAGACCGCTGACCGACAAGAGACCGTCCAGTGACTGACCAGTCACCGACCAATGACTAACCAGGGATAACCAGTGATTGATCAGTGACTAATCAGTGACTGACCAAGGATGACCAGCGACTGAACAGTGACTGACCAGGGATGAACAGTGACCGATCAGTGGCTGACCTTTGACCTGACCAGTAACAGACCAGTCACAGACCAGTGACTGACCAGTGACGGACCCGTGACTGACCAGTGACTGACCATTGATGACCAGTGACCGACCAGTGACTGATCAGTGACTGATCAGTGACCGACCAGGGGTGACCTGCGACCAACCAGGGATGACCAGTGACTGACCAGTGACTGACCTTTGACCTGACCAGTGACTGACCATGGATGACCAGTGACTGACCAGGGATGTCCAGTTACCGACCAGTGACTGACCAGGGATGACCAGTGACTGACCAATGACTGAACAGGGACTGACAAGCAACTGACCAGGGAATGACCAGGGGTGACCAGCGACCAACCAGTGACTGACCAGGGATGACCAGTGGCCGACCAGTGACTGACCAGTGACTGACCATGGATGACCAGTGACTGACCAGTGACCGACCAGGGCTGACCAAGGACTGACCAGTGACTGAACAGGGACTGACCTTTGATAACCAGTGACTAACCAGTGACCGTCCAGTGACAGATCAGCGACTGACCAAGGATGACAAGTGACTGACCTTTGACCTGATCAGTGACTGACCAGTGACCAATCAGTGGCTGACCTTTGACCTGACCAGTAACAGACCAGTGACCGACCAGTGACTGACCTTTGACCTGATCAGTGACTGACCAGGGATGACCAGCGGCTGACCAGTGACTGACCTTTGACCTGACCAGTAACAGACCAGTGACTGACCTGTGACCGATCAGTGATTGACCAGCGACTGACCAGTGACCGACCCGTAACTGACCAGTGACTGACCAAGGATGACCAGTGACTGACCAGGGATGACCAGTGACTGACTAGTAACTGACCATTGACCGACCAGTGAATGACCTTTGACCTGACCAGTGACTTGTGACTGACCAGCGACTGACCAGTGACTGACCAGGGACTGACCAGTGACTGACCTTTGACCTGACCTATGACCGATCAGTGACTGACCCGTGACTGTCCAGTGACTGACCTTTGACCTGACCAGTGACTGACCCTTCACCTGAGCAGTGACCAACCAGTGACTGACCGTTGACCTGACTAGTGACCAACCAGTGATGACCAGTGCCTGACCTTTGTCCTGACCAGTGACCCGCCAGTGACAGACCGGTGACCGACCAGCGACTGACCAGGAATGACCAGCGACTGACCTTTGACCTGACCAGTGACCGGCCAGTAACTGACCAGTGCCTGATTAGTGACTGACCTTTGACCTCATCAGTGACTGACCAGGGATGACCAGTGGCTGACCAGTGACAGACCGCTGACCGACAAGAGACCGTCCAGTGACTGACCAGTCACCGACCAATGACTAACCAGGGATAACCAGTGATTGATCAGTGACTGACCATGGATGACCAGTGACTGACCAGTGACCGACCAGGGCTGACCAAGGACTGACCAGTGACTGAACAGGGACTGACCTTTGACCTGACCAATGACCGATCAGTGACTGACCCGTGACTGTCCAGTGACTGACCTTTGACCTGACCAGTGACTGACCCTTCACCTGAGCAGTGACTGACCTTTGACCTGACCAGTCACTGACCCTTCACCTGACCAGTGACTGACCTTTGACCTGACTAGTGACCGACCAGTGATGGCCAGTGCCTGACCTTTGTCCTGACCCGTGACCGACCAGCGACTGACCAGGGATGACCAGCTACTGACCTTTGACCTGATCAGTGACTGGCCTTTGACTGACCAGTGACTGACCTTTGACCCGACCAGTGACTGACCTTTGATCTGACCAGTGACTGACCCTTCACCTGACCAGCGGCTGACCAGTGACAGATCATTGGCCGACAAGAGACCGTCCAGTGATAGACCAGTCACTGACCAGTGACTAACCAGGGATAACCAGTGACAGATCAGTGACTGACCATTGATAACCAGTGACTAACCAGTGACCGTCCAGTGACAGATCAGCGACTGACCAATGACTGACCAGGGATGACCAGTGACTGACCTTTGACCTGATCAGTGACTGACCAGTGACCAATCAGTGGCTGACCTTTGACCTGACCAGTGACCGACCAGTGACCGGCCAGTAACTGACCAGTGCCTGATTAGTGACTGACCTTTGACCTCATCAGTGACTGACCCGTGACTGTCCAGTGACTGACCTTTGACCTGACCAGTGACTGACCCTTCACCTGAGCAGTGACTGACCTTTGACCTGACCAGTCACTGACCCTTCACCTGACCAGTGACTGACCTTTGACCTGACTAGTGACCGACCAGTGATGGCCAGTGCCTGACCTTTGTCCTGACCCGTGACCGACCAGCGACTGACCAGGGATGACCAGCTACTGACCTTTGACCTGATCAGTGACTGGCCTTTGACTGACCAGTGACTGACCTTTGACCCGACCAGTGACTGACCTTTGATCTGACCAGTGACTGACCCTTCACCTGACCAGCGGCTGACCAGTGACAGATCATTGGCCGACAAGAGACCGTCCAGTGATAGACCAGTCACTGACCAGTGACTAACCAGGGATAACCAGTGACAGATCAGTGACTGACCATTGATAACCAGTGACTAACCAGTGACCGTCCAGTGACAGATCAGCGACTGACCAATGACTGACCAGGGATGACCAGTGACTGACCTTTGACCTGATCAGTGACTGACCAGTGACCAATCAGTGGCTGACCTTTGACCTGACCAGTGACCGACCAGTGACCGGCCAGTAACTGACCAGTGCCTGATTAGTGACTGACCTTTGACCTCATCAGTGACTGACCAGTGGCTGACCAGTGACAGACCGCTGACCGACAAGAGACCGTCCAGTGACTGACCAGTCACCGACCAATGACTAACCAGGGATAACCAGTGATTGATCAGTGACTAATCAGTGACTGACCAAGGATGACCAGCGACTGAACAGTGACTGACCAGGGATGAACAGTGACCGATCAGTGGCTGACCTTTGACCTGACCAGTAACAGACCAGTCACAGACCAGTGACTGACCAGTGACGGACCCGTGACTGACCAGTGACTGACCATTGATGACCAGTGACCGACCAGTGACTGATCAGTGACTGATCAGTGACCGACCAGGGGTGACCTGCGACCAACCAGGGATGACCAGTGACTGACCAGTGACTGACCTTTGACCTGACCAGTGACTGACCATGGATGACCAGTGACTGACCAGGGATGTCCAGTTACCGACCAGTGACTGACCAGGGATGACCAGTGACTGACCAATGACTGAACAGGGACTGACAAGCAACTGACCAGGGAATGACCAGGGGTGACCAGCGACCAACCAGTGACTGACCAGGGATGACCAGTGACTGACCTTTGACCTGATCAGTGACTGACCAGGGATGACCAGCGGCTGACCAGTGACAGACCAGTGACCGACCAGTGACTGACCTTTGACCTGATCAGTGACTGACCAGTGACAGACCATTGGCCGACAAGAGACCGTCCAGTGACTGACCAGTGACTGACTGACCATTGATAACCAGTGACCGAACAGTGACTAACCAGTGACCGACCAGTGGTGACCAGCGACCAACTAGTGACTGACCAAGGACTGACCAGTGACTGAACAGGGACTGACAAGCAACTGACCAGGGAATGACCAGTGATCGACTAGCGACTGACCAGTGACTGACCTCTGACCTGATCAGTGACTGACCTTTGACCTGACCAGTAACTGACCCATGACTGACCATGGATGACCAGTGACCGACCAGGGTTGACCAGCGACCAACCAGTGACTGACCAAGGATTGACCAGTGACTGAACAGGGACTGACCAGTGATTGACCAGCGACTGACCAGTGACCGACCAGTGACTGACCTTTGACCTGATCAGTGACTGACCAGGGATGACCAGTGACCGACCAGCGACTGATCAGGGATGACCAGCTACTGACCTTTGATCTGATCAGTGACTGGCCTTTGACTGACCAGTGACTGACCAGCGACTGACCATTGACCCAACCAGTGATCGACCCGTGACCGACCAGCGACTGACCATTGACCCAACCAGTGATCGACCCGTGACCGACCAGCGACTGACCATTGACCCGACCAGTGACTGACTTTTGACCTGACCAGTGACTGACCCTTCACCTGACCACTGGCCGACCAGTGACTGACCTTTGACCTGACCAGTGACTGGCCTTTGACTGACCAGGGATGACCAGTGACTGACCTTTGACCTGACCAGTGACTGACCCTTCACCTGACCACTGACTGACCAGGGGCTGGTGTGAAAGGGGACACAGTGCTGGAGTAAATCTGCCCCTTGGCCCCGCGCTCTCTCTCTCTCGGCCAGAATTTGACCTTTCACCCCCACTGCCTGCCTGAGACCAGGCGCTACTTTAATGGACCGGTGTCCTGAGGTGGTGAGCTGGCGCCAGGCGAAGCATGTCGGAATTTCCATCAGATGTCCGCCCGGATCTTTGCTGGAGCTCAGCGAAATGACCAATCCTCGTGGGTCAGTCCGGGCAGTGAGTGCTGACAGGGTATTCAGCCATGATAGCCATCACAGCCAAGACCAATCTGCCCTCGGGGGGAGGCTGTAGCTTTCACGGTGATTATAAAAAGCCGCCCCCGGTCTCTATCCATTCACCATCGGCGCCAGATGTGCTCGCTACGTGTGTTCCAGATATATCAGAGCAGCGGTGTCCCGGGGGAATCAGCGGCCCTGGACTGAGATCAGAGCAAGAGGAAGGGGACGTGCTGGCATGGCTCAGTGTGGGGGGAGAGAGGCGGCAGTGAGGGCTGGAGAGAGATGCTTTGTGTCAGGGAGCGTCTCACAACAGCCGCACTTTCTCTTTCACTGGGACTCCCATTGGTTTACATTGGGACACACTGACAGTCAGTCCGCGATTTAATCTTCCTTCCGCACTCGCCGGTTGCAACATCCAGAGCAGAAAGGTCCTGCTCGTCAATGCAGACAATCAGCCAACAGATTGCTGGCCCACCCCAGCTCCTGCTACATGTGGAGCCCACGACCAGCTGGGGCATTAGACAAAGCCCACGCACCGTCTGTGAATTATTCATTCGAATCATTTATCATGTCTGAGGGAGTCTGTGAGTTGTTCACATATCATTCTCTGTACAGTGCAGCGTGACTGTACAGTGCGATGTGACACTGTACAGTACAGTGTGACTGTACAGTGCGGTGTGACCCTATGCAGTGCAGTGTGACTGTACAGTGCGGTGTGACCCTGTACAGTGCGGTGTGACCATGTACAGTGCGAGGTGACCCTGTACAGTGCTATGTGACTCTGCACAGTGCGAGGTGACCCTGTACAGTGCGGTGTGACCATGTACAGTGCGAGGTGACCCTGTACAGTGCGGTGTGACTGTACAGTGCTATGTGACTCTGCACAGTGCGAGGTGATCCTGTACAGTGCGGTGTGACTGTACAGTGCTATGTGACTCTGCACAGTGCGAGGTGACCCTGTACAGTGCGGTGTGACTGTACAGTGCAGCGTAACCCTGTACAGTGCAGTGTGACTGTACAGTGCGGTGTGACTGTACAGTGTGGTGTGACCCTGTACAGTGTGGTATGACTGACTCTGAGGTTGGGTCAGATTGATTATCTCTCTGTTCCTGCCTCATCATGTGGAAGCCCTTTATCTCTGATTCCCCTTGCCCACAGCTGATGCCTCAGATCATGGACTCCCCGTGTACGAGGCACAGCACAGCCCCAGACATTTGCTGCCCTCCCTAATTCGGTGCAGTATTATTCATTTACTCATATTTCGGGAGAGTGCCGACAGGGACATTAGATTGATTCCGTGGATGAAGGGAGGATAAACGCCAACACGGACCGGTTGGGCCGAATGGCCTGCTTCTGTGTATGTGTTACTCGGTGGGAAACGGCAGATATCTGTGTATTTTGGTCATGTTCCCGAATGACAAGCTTCGATTTATTTCTGCAATTTGAAGACACTCCCTAATGAGAAGCGGATGTTGTTCTTTGCGTTTTGGAGACACTCTCTAGTGTGATTTGTTGACGCTTCCTTGGTCCTGTCAGAATTTGACTTGCCGGAGCGGTGGGATTGGAAACCGAGCCATCTGGAATAGAAAGGAAAGATAAAGTGAGACAGACTCAGAGCGAGAGAAATGTAGACTAACGGAGAAATAGAGGGATACAGAAAAAAGAGAAAGTGACCGAAAACAGACCGAGAGAGACAGAGAGTGAGGGAGAGAGTGAGTGAGGAAGCGAGTGAGTGAGGAAGAGTGCGAGGGAGGCAGAGAGAGTGAGAGGGAGGCAGAGAGAGTGAGGGAGTGAGGGAGGGAGGGAGAGAGAGAGAGAGAGAGGGAGGGAGGGAGAGTGAGAGGGAGGCAGAGAGAGTGAGAGGGAAGCAGGGAGAGTGAGGGAGTGAGAGTGTGAGGGAGGGAGGAAGAGTGAGGGAGTGAGAGAGTGAGGGAGGGAGTGAGAGAGAGTGAGGGAGGGAGTGAGAGAGAGTGAGGGAGGGAGGGTGAGAGAGTGGGAGAGGGAGAGAGTGAGGGAGAGGGAGCGAGAGTGAGTGAGAGGGAGGCAGAGAGAGTGAGAGGGAGGCAGGGAGAGTGAGGGAGTGAGAGAGGGTGAAGGAGGGAGAGAGAGCGAGAGTGAGAGGGAGGCAGAGAGAGTGAGTGAGGGAGAGAGTAAGTGAGGGAGAGCGAGTGAGAGGAAAGTAGAGAGAGTGAGTGAGAGGGAGGCAGAGAGAGCGAGTGAGGGAGGGAGTGAGTGAGAGGAAGAGAGAGTGAGTGAGAGGAGAAGCGGGCAGGTCCCAGGTGTGCCGGCCCGGGACCGCCCGCTGCCCATGGAGATCCAGCGGCTGTATATGGGCCTGGAGCTGCTGATGGCGGTGCTCGCCATCCTGGGCAATGTGCTGGTTTGTTGCGCCGTGTCGACCAACAGCAACCTGAGAACCGCCACCAACTACTTCCTGGTGTCTTTGGCCGCCGCCGACATCGCGGTCGGAGCGTTCGCCATCCCGTTCGCCATCACCATCAGCGTCGGCCTGGACACCCGCTTCCACGGCTGCCTCTTCCTCGTCTGCTTCGTCCTGGTGCTCACCCAAAGTTCCATCTTCAGTCTGCTGGCCGTGGCCATCGACCGCTACCTGACTGTCAGCGTCCACCTCAGGTAGGAGCGGCTCACTGTGTGTGGGGGGACAGACCCGGGACAGACACACCGACCCGGGATAGACCCGGGACAGACACAGACAGACCCGGGACAGACAGACCGACACAGGACAGACAGACCCGAGACAGACCGACTCGGGACAGACCGACCGGGACATACCGACCCGGGACAGACCGACCGGGAATGACAGACCCGGGACAGACCGACCCGAGACAGACAGACTCGGGACAGACCGACCGGGACAGACCGACCCGAGACAGACAGACCCGGGACAGACAGACCGACCCGAGACAGACCTGGGACAGACCGACCCGGGATAAACAGACCCGGGACAGGCCGGGGATAGACCGACCCGGGACAGACAGACCTGAAACAGACCGACCCGGGACAGACTCGAGACAGACCGACCTGGGACAGACAGACCCGAGATAGACAGACCCGGGATAGACCCGGGACAGACAGACCCGTGACAGACCGACCCGGGATAGACCGACCCTGGACAGACAGATCTTGGGATAGACCGACCCTGGACAGACCGACCCGGGACAAACCTGGGATAGACCAACCCAGGACAGACTGACCCGAGACAGACCGACTCGGGATAGGCCGACCCGGGACAGACAGACCCGGGACAGACAGACCCGTGACAGACAGACCCGGGACAGACAGACCCGGGACAGACCCGAGACAGACCGACCCGGGATAGACCCGGGACAGACAGACCCGTGACAGATCGACCCAGGATAGACCCGAGACAGACTGACCCGGGACGGACCCGAGCCAGACCGACCCGGGAATAACAGATGCGGGATAGACAGACCCGGGACAGACAGACCTGAGACAGACCGACCTGAGACAGACCGACCCGGGATAGACAGACCCAAGACAGGCCGAGGATAGACCGACCCGGGATAGACCGACCCTGGACAGACAGATCCGGGATAGACAGACCTGGGATAGACCCGAGATAGACTGACCTGGGACAGACCGACCCGGGACAAACCTGGGATAGACCGACCAGGGACACACCGACCCGAGACAGGCCGGGGATAGACCGACCCGGGACAGACAGACCTGAAACAGACCTACCCGGGACAGACTCGAGACAGACCGACCTGGGACAGACAGACCCGAGATAGACCGACCCGGGACAGACCGACCCGAGACATACCTGGGACAGACCGACCCGGGATAAACAGACCCGGGACAGGCCGGGGATAGACCGACCCGGGACAGACAGACCTGAAACAGACCTACCCGGGACAGACTCGAGACAGACCGACCTGGGACAGACAGACCCGAGATAGACAGACCCGGGATAGACCCGAGACAAACAGACCCGGGATAGACCCGGGATAGACAGACCCGTGACAGACTGACCCGGGACAGACAGATCCGGGATAGACTGACCCGGGATAGACCTGGGACATACTGACCCGGACAGACCGACCCGGGACAAACCTGGGATAGACCGACCCAGGACAGACTGACCCGAGACAGACAGACCCGGGATAGACCGACCCGGGACAGACAGATCTTGGGATAGACAGACCCGGGATAGACCCGTGACAGACAGACCCGTGACAGACAGACCCGGGACAGACAGACCCGGGACAGACAGACCCGGGATAGACCGACCCGGGACAGACAGACCCGGGACAGACAGACCCGGGACAGACAGACCCGGGATAGACCGACCCGGGACAGACAGATCCGGGATTGACAGACCCAGGATAGACCCGGGACAGACACATCGACCCAGGACAGACAGATCCGGGATAGTCAGACCCAGGATAGACCTGGGACAGACTGACCCGGGACAGACCGACCCGGGACAGACCCGAGACAGACCGTCCCGGGATAGAAAGACCTGTGAGAGACCGACTCGGGACAGACAGATCCGGGATAGACAGACTCGGGAGAGATCGACCCGGGACAGACAGATCCAGGATAGACAGACCCAGGATAGACCTTGGACAGACTGACCCGGGACAAACCGACCCGGGACAGACCCGAGACAGACCGACCCGGGACAGACAGACCCGGGATAGACAGACTCGGGAGAGATCGACCCGGGACAGACAGATCCAGGATAGACAGACCCAGGATAGACCTTGGACAGACTGACCCGGGACAAACCGACCCGGGACAGACCCGAGACAGACCGACCCGGGACAGACAGACCCGGGATAGACCCGGGACAGTCAGACCCAGGACAGACAGACCCTGGATAGACCCGAGACAAACAGACCCGGAATAGACCCAGGACAGACCGACCCGGAATAGACAGACCCTGGACAGACAGACCCGGGTAGACAGACCCGGGTTAGACAGACCTGGGTTAGACAGACCCGGGATAGACAGACCCGGGATATACAGACCAGGGACATACAGACCAGGGACAGACCGACCCGGGACAGACGGACCTGGGACAGACCAACCCGGGATAGACAGACCCGGGACAGATTCGAGACAGACCGACCCGGGACAGACAGACCCGAGATAGACCATCCCGGGACAGACCCAAGACAAATAGACCCGGGATAGACCCGGGACAGACAGATCCGGGATAGACAGACCCAGGATAGACCTTGGACAGACTGACCCGGGACAAACCGACCCGGGACAGACCCGAGACAGACCGACCCAGGACAGACAGACCCGGGCTAGACCCGGGACAGACCGACCCGGGACAGACCCGGGACAGACAGACCCAAGACAGACCGACCCAGGACAGACAGACCCGGGCTAGACCCGGGACAGACAGACCCGGGATAGACCCGAGACAGACAGACCCAAGACAGACCGACCCAGGACAGACCTGAGACAGACCGACCCAGGACAGACCCAGGACAGACCGACCTGGGAATGACAGACCCGGGATAGACAGACCCGGGACAGACCGACCCGGGACAGACAGACCCTGGATAGACCTGAGACAAACAGACCCGGAATAGACCCAGGACAGACTGACCCGGAATAGACAGACCCGGGATAGACAGGCCCGGGATAGACCATCCCGGGATAGACCCAAGACAAACAGACCCGGGACAGACAGATCCGGGATAGACAGACCCGGGATAGACCTTGGACAGACTGACCCGGGACAAACCGACCCGGGACAGACCCGAGACAGACCGACTCGGGACAGACAGACCCGGGATAGACCCGGGACAGTCAGACCCGGGACAGACAGACCCGGGACAGACAGACCCGGGACAGACAGATCCGGGATAGACAGACCCGGGATAGACCTTGGACAGACTGACCCGGGACAAACCGACCCGGGACAGACCCGAGACAGACCGACTCGGGACAGACAGACCCGGGATAGACCCGGGACAGTCAGACCTGGGACAGAGCCGAGACAGACCGACACAGGACAGACCCAGGACAGACCGACCCGGGAATGACAGACCCGGGATAGACCCGAGACAGACCGACCCAGGACAGACAGACCCTGGATAGACCCGAGACAAACAGACCCGGAATAGACCCAGGACAGACCGACCCGGGATAGACAGAGCTGGGATAGACAGACCCGGGATATACAGACCAGGGACAGACAGACCAGGGACAGACAGACCCGGGACAGACCGACCTGGGACAGACCAACCTGGGATAGACAGACCCGGGACAGACTCGAGACAGACCGACCCGGGACAAACAGACCCGGGATAGACCCGGGATAAACAGAGCCGGGATAGACTGACCCTGGATAGACTGACCCTGGATAGACAGATCTGGGACAGACTGACCCGGGACAGACCCGAGATAGACCGACCTGGGACAGACTGACCTGGGACAGGATCCGGGATAGACCGACCCGGGACAGACCGACCCGGAACAGACAGACCCAGGAGAGACAGACCCGGGACAGACAGACCCGGGATAGACAGACCCGGGACAGTCCCAGGACCGACCCGGGACAGACAGACCCCGTGCGGACCGACCCGGGACAGACTGACCCGAGATAGACCGACCCGGGATAGACCCGGGACAGACAGACCCGGGATAGACAGACCTGGGACAGACCGACCCACCCGGGACAGATCCACCCAGTACAGATCCATCCAGGACAGACCCACCCGAAACAGACTACAGTATTATTAACCTTACAATTGTCATAAGCCTCCCTTTTCCGTCTCACTTCAATCTGTATGTGATGAGCTTTCTCTTGTGTCCTGTCCACGTGTGCAACAGGAGCCTCCCCAGATATAGGAGCAGTTTTGAAATCTTAAATTGGAATTCATAAAGATTGAAGGGAATGTTGCGAGGGCAATGAATTGTAGGCAGGCGTGGCGATAGTTCCAGTGAGGCCGCAAGGTGGAGCAAAGCCAGAAATGACAGCCCAGACCGTGCTTCTCCGCCTCGGCCAGTCCCCATGCCGTGTTATCCCCTTTCCCTCCGCTACCTCTCCAACTGATTCCTGGTCCGTGCTTCAAGCAGCCTCGCCAGCCACTCTGTACAAAGGTTTCTACCTGAATCGCTCACATTTAACCTTGTATTAATGTCCCTTCATTCCAGATCCCTTAAACACTGGAATCAGTTTGTGTCCATCCCTAATTTGAAACACCTCGATCAATCACTTGATAATCTCCTCGGTGAGAATGAAAACAGTCTGAACATTTCAAACCTTTCTTTAGAATTGTGTTTGCTGAGCACAGCCAGCACCCCGGGGGATGTGGGTCTCTCTCTGTTGCTGCAACATCCTCCCTCAATCAATCGGCCATGGCCCAGGGCAGGGCCCAGGGCAGGGCCCAGGGCAGGGCCCAGGGCAGGGCCCAGGGCAGGGCCCAGGGCAGGGCCCAGGGCAGGGCCCAGGGCAGGGCCCAGGGCAGGGCCCAGGGCAGGGGCCCAGGGAGACTGAAGGGGTGGGATTGAGCTGCTGCACCCAGAGGCTGGGGCTTGTGTTTACTGAGGACATGGGAAGAAGGAACCAAGACTTGCATTTCTCTAGCACCTTGCACCACCTCAGGACATCACTTTAGAAGTGTCACTAGTTCAGGTATCAGACATTCACTGGTGAGAATGAAACCCTTGTTTGGGGGAACGACAGTTAGAGAGGGAACCACATATTCCTGAATGCAGAATTCATGGGTCAGACTAGGAGATGATTTACTGAACGATCATGCGAAGACTGCAGTAAACTCTAGTGCTTTTTCCTGGCGGTGGCCCAGCGAGCGGATGCTTGCTCCTGAGACTCAGAGCTGCAGATGTGAATGTGGAAACCACACCTCATTAATTCCCTCCATTGCGCTGTTTCAAATCTTTGTCTAATTGTGGACTTGTCGGCAATTGTTTCCTTTTTTAGCAAAGGTGAAGCCACTTCACGGTTATTGGGATATAAGTGGTCTTTCCCTTCTAACATGGGGACTTAGCCAACTCCAAGTCTCTCGCTCCCCTCAAACCAGACCTCGGTTGGAAGCTGCAATTTTCTCGGTGTCTATCCTAAAGAGGGTGCATGAACAGAGAGACCTGGTGGTAAATGTGTGCACAAATCGTTGATGGTGGCAGGGCAGGTTGAATAAACGGTTAAACAGCTTATGGGATCCTGGGCTTCATAAATAGAGGTGTAGAGTACAAAAGCAAGGAGGTTATGATGAACCTGTATAAAACACTGGTCCGACCACAACTGGAGTATTGTGTCCAATACTGGGCCCCGCACTTTAGGAAGGATGTGAAGGCCTTAGAGAGGGAGCAGAAAAGATTTACGAGAATGGTTCCAGGGATGAGGGACTTCAGTGACGTGGATAGACTGGAGAAGCTGGGGTTGTTCTCCTTGGAGCAGAGAAGGTTGAGAGGAGATTTGATCGAGGTGTTCAAAATCAGGAAGGGTCTGGGCAGAGTAGAGAGAGAGAAACTGTTCCCATTGGTGGAAGGGTCGAGAACCAGAGGTCACAGATTTAAGGTAATTGGCAGAAAAACCAAAGGCAACACAAGGAAAAACGTTCATACACAGCGAGTGGTTAGGATCGGGAATGTATGGCTTGGAAGGGTGGTGGAGGCAGACTCAATCGTGGCTTTCAAATGGGAGTTGGATAAGTAGCTGAAGGAAAAAAATTGCAGGGCTCCGGGGACGGGCGGGGGAGTGGGACTGGCTGAAGTGCTCTTGCAGAGAGCCGGCACGGGCTCGACGGGTCGCATGGCCTCCTTCCGTGCTGTAACCGTTCTATGATTCTAAAGTTCACCTACTGACTCCCTGAACCATTAGTGAAAGGCCAGCATTTTGCTTCCAGCTTTCAGTTGCTGCAGGTTAGGATGGGCATTGCACTGGATTGACCATGTGGAGTATCTGTGGGGAGTCTGTGGGTAAAGGTCTGCTCCCTTGGAAAGATTCCTAGTATCTCCAGTCTCTGCTCATAACTATAGTTCCCCATCCCTGGCAACATCCTGGTGACTCCTCACGTCTGCTCCATTAATACCCTTTCTATATTGGAGCCCCAAACTGTGCCAGTAAAATGGCTGGGCTCGTGTGACGATTGAAAACTTGGGCTAGAAAGACGAGGGAAGCTGACCCCATGGACTGACATATCGTGCTGGAAGGTGCCAGTGGGTGAGGACTGATCACAATAACTCAAATGTGCGGCGCTGTACTGAAGCTGCGGTGAAGTTACCCCAAGTGATGTTGATTGTAAAATTCACCTGAAGATGAACGTTTCTGTGCCCAGGTAACCTTCTACAAAGGGAACGGTAGCTTGGTGGATATGTTACTGGACTAATAATCTAAAGGCTTGGAGTAATGATCTGGAGACATAAGTTCAAATTCCACCATAGCATCTGGACAATTTAAATTCAGTTGGTTAAGTAAATCTGGAATAACAAACTAGTTCAGTGATGACCACGAAACCATCGGATTGTTGTCAAAACCCATCTGGTTCATGAATCCTTGCGTCTCCAGACCCACAGCAATGGAGTTGCCATCTGAAATAGCCTAGCAAGCCATTCCGTTATATAAGGCAGCTCACCACCGCATCAAGGGAATTTCATTCTGGCCTTGCCAGCGATGCCCACATCCCATGAATTAATTTTTTTTTAATTGATGCTAATTGCAGAATTCACCTGACAATGAAACAGGAGCATTTCCAGTGCTCAGGTAAACTCCTGTGGTAACATATAGAGCTTCTTTAACCTAGTGAAACGTCTCAAGGCATTGCACAAGAGTATTATGAGACAAAAAATTTGACACCGAGCCACTTAAGGGGAAATTAGGACAGGTGACCAAAAGCTTGGTCAAAGAGGTGGGTCTTCAGGAGCGTCCTGAAGCAGGAAAGAGAGGTAGAAAGGTGGAGAGGTTTAGGGAGGGAGTTCCAGAGCTTGGGGCCCAGGCAACAGAAGGCACGGCCACCGATGGTGGAGCGATTATAATCAATGATGCTCAAGAGGGCAGACGGGGGGGGGGGGGGGGGGCTGGAGGAGATTACAGAGATAGGGAGGGGTGAGGCCATGGAGGGATTTGAAAACAAGAAGGAGAATTTTAAAATCGAGACGTTGCTTAACCGGGAGCCAATGTAGGTCAGCGAGCACAGGGGGTGATGGGTGAGCGGGACTCGGTGCGAGTTAGGACACGGGGCAGTGAGCACAGGGGGTGATGGGTGAGCGGGACTCGGTGCGAGTTAGGACACGGGGGCAGCCGAGTTTTGGATCACCTCTAGTTTACATAGGGTAGAATGTGTGAGGCCAGTCAAGAGTGTGTTGGAATAGTCAAGTCTAGAGGTAACAAAGGCACGAATGAGGGCTTCAGCAGCAGATGAGCTGAGGCAGGGGCGGAGACGGGCGATGTTACGGAGGTGGAAATAGCCGGTTTTAGTTATGCTGTGGATATGTGGTCAAAAGCTAATTTCAGGGTCAAATATGAGACCAAGGTTGCAAACAGTCTGGTTCAGCCTCAGACAGGAGTTGGGGAGAGGGATGGAGTCAGTGGCTCGGGAACGGAGTTTGTGGCGGGGACCGAAAACAATGGCTTCAGTCTTCCCAATATTCAATTGGAGAACATTTCTGCTCATCCAGAACTGGATGTTTCTGTAGCCGTAGTTGTGACTCCAGGATGGTATGGTGCCTCCCTGGTGCCAGGGTCAAAGATGTCACAGAGCGGACGCAGGGCATTTCAGGGGGAGAGGGTGAACTGCCAGAGGTCATGGTCCATATCGGGACCAATGATATAGGTAGAAAGAGGGATGAGGTCCCGCAGGCAGAATTCAGGGAGCTGGGAGAAAAATTAAAGGGTAGGACCTCAAAAGTAGTAATCTCCAGGTTACCACCGGTGCCACGTGTTAATGAGTATAAGAATAGAAGGTTAGAGAGGATGGACGAGTGGCTGGAGAGTTAGTGTAGGAGGGAGGGTTTTAAATTCCTGAGGCATTGGGACCGCTTCTGGGGGAGATGGGACTTGTACAAGCCGGACGGGTTGCACCTCAACAGCGCCGGGACCAATATCCTCATGGGGAGATTTGCTAGTGCTGTTGGGGAGAGTTTAAACTAGCTTGGCAGGGGGATGGGAACCTGAGAACAAATTCAATAGGGAAGGAAGTAAAGCAGAAATTGGATAGCAAGAATGTAGAAAGTGAATCTGTAAGACAGAGGAAACAAGGGTTAGTAAGCAGTAATCAAGGAGGTCTTCCTGTGCTAAATGGTGTATACTTTAATGCAAGGAGTATAGCGAATAAGGCGGATGAGCTGAGAGCACAGGTAGACACTTGGGAGTATGACATTATAGCCATTACAGAAACATGGCTGAAAGAGGGGCAGGTTTGGCAGATCAATATTCCTGGTGACAGGATTTTTAGACAGGTCAGAGAGGGAGGTAAAAAGGAGGGGGGGTCGCAGTATTGATTAAAGAAACTATTATATTGTGAGGAGGGATGATATGTTAGAGGGATCATCAAATGAGGCCATGTGGGTCGAACTGAAAAATAAAAAAGGGGCGATCACACTGCTGGGCATGTATTATAGACCCCCAAACAGTGGGAGGGAGATAGAGGACCAAAAAACATAGGGCAGTAATAGTAGGGGATTTCAACTATCCTAATATTGATTGGGACAAATATAGTGTGAAGGGTATAGAGGGTGAGGAATTCCTAAAATGCACTCGAGAACTTTTTCAGTCAGTATGTAACAAGTCCAACATGGGCGGGGGCGGTTCTGGATTTAGTTTTGGGGAATGAAGCTGGGCAGGTGGAAGGGGTATTAGTGGGGGAGCACTTGGGTGCCAGTGATCATAATTCAGTCAGATTCAAGGTAGTTATGGATAAGATATGGTGAGGCGCGAGTCCAGGGTCGGAGGCCTATAAAAGGCCCAGCGGCAGCGAGAGACGGAGCCGGTGCAGCTACAGGGAGAAGGCAAAAAAGAAGTAGAAAGAAACAGAAAGGTGACGTCACAGCCAAGGGGGTAAGTGATTGGCTGGTGATTGGTGAGTAGTTTTTCTTTTTTCTCTTCTATAACAGTGAGTAAACTTTAGCATTGTTGTTGCCTATCGAAGGGTTAAGTCATGGCAGGAGAGCCCGGTCACGTGATATGCTCCTCCTGTACCATGTGGGAACTCAGGGACGACACCAGTGTTCCTGACGACTACGTGTGTGGGAAGTGTATCCGCCTCCAGCTCCTGACGGACCGCGTTGCGGAGTTGGAGCTGAGGGTGGATTCACTCTGGAGCACCCACGATGCTGAGAATGACGTGAGTAGCACGTGTAGCGAGTTGGTCGTACCGCAGGTGAAGGGTCCACAGCCAGCTAGGGAATGGAAGACCAACAGGAAGAGCAGTGCAAGGAAGGTAGTGCAGGGGTCCCCTGCGGTCATCTCCCTGCAAAACAGATACACTGCTTTGAGTACTGTTGAGGGAGATGACTAATCAGGGGAGGGCAGCAGCAGCCAAGTTCATGGCACTGTGGCTGGCTCTGCTGCACAGGAGGGCAGGAAAAAGAGTGGGAGAGCGATAGTGATAGGGGATTCAATTGTAAGGGGAATAGATAGGCGTTTCTGCGGCCGCAACCGAGACTCCAGGATGATATGTTGCCTCCCTGGTGCAAGGGTCAAGGATGTCTCTGAGCGGGTGCAGGACATTCTAAAAAAGGAGGGAGAACAGCCAGTTGTCGTGGTGCACATTGGTACCAACGACATAGGTTAAAAAAAGGGATGAGGTCCTACGAAACGAATTTAAGGAGCTAGGAGCTAAATTAAAAAGTAGGACCTCAAAAGTAGTAATCTCGGGATTGCTACCAGTGCCACGTGCTAGTCAGAGTAGGAATCGCAGGATAGCGCAGATGAATACGTGGCTTGAGCAGTGGTGCAGCAGGGAGGGATTCAAATTACTGGGGCATTGGAACTGGTTCTGGGGGAGGTGGGACCAGTACAAAGCGGACGGTCTGCACCTGGGCAGGACTGGAACCAATGTCCTAGGGGGAGTGTTTGCTAGTGCTGTTGGGGAGGGGTTAAACTAATATGGCAGGGGGATGGGAATCAATGCAGGGAGACAGAGGGAAACAAAAAGGAGACAAAAGCAAAAGACAGAAAGGAGATGAGGAAAGTGGAGGGCAGAGAAACCCAAGACAAAAAACAAAAAGGGCCACTGTACAGCAAAATTCTAAAAGGAAAAAGGGTGTTAAAAAAACAAGCCTGAAGGCTTTGTGTCTTAATGCAAGGAGTATCCGTAATAAGGTGGATGAATTAACTGTGCAAATAGATGTTAACAAATATGATGTGATTGGGATTACGGAGACGTGGCTCCAGGATGATCAGGGCTGGGAACTCAACATCCAGGGGTATTCAACATTCAGGAAGGATAGAATAAAAGGAAAAGGAGGTGGGGTAACATTGCTGGTTAAAGAAGAGATTAATGCAATAGTTAGAATGGACATTAGCTTGGATGATGTGGAATCTATATGGGTAGAACTGCAGAACACCAAAGGGCAAAAAACGTTAGTGGGAGTTGTGTACAGACCTCCAAACAGTAGTAGTAATGTTGGGAAGGGCATCAAACAGGAAATTAGGGGTGCATGCAATAAGGGTGCAGCAGTTATAATGGGTGACTTTAATATGTATATAGATTGGGCTAACCAAACTGGAAGCAATACGGTGGAGGAGGATTTCCTGGAGTGCATAAGGGATGGTTTTCTAGACCAATATGTCGAGGAACCAACTAGGGGGGAGGCCATCTCAGACTGGGTGTTGTGTAATGAGAGAGGATTAATTAGCAATACCATTGTGCGAGGCCCCTTGGGGAAGAGTGACCATAATATGGTGGAATTCTGCATTAGGATGGAGAAGGAAACAGTTAATTCAGAGACCATGGTCCAGAACTTAAAGAAGGGTAACTTTGAAGGTATGAGGTGTGAATTAGCTAGGATTGATTGGCGAATGATACTTAAGGGGTTGACTGTGGATGGGCAATGGCAGACATTTAAAGACCGCATGGATGAACTACAACAATTGTACATTCCTGTCTGTCGTAAAAATAAAAAAGGGAAAGTGGCTCAACCGTGGCTATCAAGGGAAATCAGGGATAGTATTAAAGCCAAGGAAGTGGCATACAAATTGGCCAGAAATAGCAGTGAATCCGAAGACTGGGAGAAATTTAGAACTCAACAGAGGAGGACAAAGGGTTTGATTAGGGCAGGGAAAATGGAGTACGAGAAGAAGCTTGCAGGAAACATTAAGACGGATTGCAAAAGTTTCTATAGATATATAAAGAGAAAAAGGTTAGTAAAGACAAACGTAGGCCCCCTGCAGTCAGAATCAGGGGAAGTCATAACGGGGAACAAAGAAATGGTGGACCAATTGAACAAGTACTTTGGTTCGGTATTCACTAAGGAGGACACTAACAACCTTCCGGATATAAAAGGGGTCAGAGGGTCTAGTAAGGAGGAGGAACTGAGGGAAATCCTTATTAGTCGGGAAATTGTGTTGGGGAAATTAATGGGATTGAAGGCCGATAAATCCCCAGTGCCTGATAGACTGCATCCCAGAGTACTTAAGGAGGTGGCCTTGGAAATAGCGGATGCATTGACAGTCATTTTCCAACATTCCATTGACTCTGGATCAGTTCCTATCGAGTGGAGGGTAGCCAATGTAACCCCACTTTTTAAAAAAGGAGGGAGAGAGAAAACAGGGAATTATAGACCGGTCAGCCTGACATCGGTAGTGGGTAAGATGATGGAATCAATTATTAAGGATGTCATAGCAGTGCATTTGGAAAGAGGTAATATGATAGGTCCAAGTCAGCATGGATTTGTGAAAGGGAAAACATGCTTGACAAATCTTCTGGAATTTTTTGAGGATGTTTCCAGTAGAGTGGACAAGGGAGAACCAGTTGATGTGGCATATTTGGATTTCAGAAGGCTTTCGACAAGGTCCCACACAGAAGATTAATGTGCAAAGTTAAAGCACATGGGATTGGGGGTAGTGTGCTGACGTGGATTGAGAACTGGTTGTCAGACAGGAAGCAAAGAGTAGGAGTAAATGGGTACTTTTCAGAATGGCAGGCGGTGACTAGTGGGGTACCGCAAGGTTCTGTGCTGGGGCCCCAGCTGTTTACATTGTACATTAATGATTTAGACGAGGGGATTAAATGTAGTATCTCCAAATTTGCAGATGACACTAAGTTAGGTGGCAGTGTGAGCTGCGAGGAGGATGCTATGAGGCTGCAGAGCGACTTGGATAGGTTAGGTGAGTTGGCAAATGCATGGCAGATGAAGTATAATGTGGATAAATGTGAGGTTATCCACTTTGGTGGTAAAAACAGAGAGACAGACTATTATCTGAATGGTGACAGATTAGGAAAAGGGGAGGTGCAGCGAGACCTGGGTGTCATGGTACATCATTCATTGAAGGTTGGCATGCAGGTACAGCAGGCGGTTAAGAAAGCAAATGGCATGTTGGCCTTCATAGCGAGGGGATTTGAGTACAGGGGCAGGGAGGTGTTGCTACAGTTGTACAGGGCATTGGTGAGGCCACACCTGGAGTATTGTGTACAGTTTTGGTCTCCTAACCTGAGGAAGGACATTCTTGCTATTGAGGGAGTGCAGCGAAGGTTCACCAGACTGATTCCCGGGATGGTGGGACGGACATATCAAGAAAGACTGGATCAACTGGGCTTGTATTCACTGGAGTTAAGAAGAATGAGAGGGGACCTCATAGAAACATTTAAAATTCTGATGGGTTTAGACAGGTTAAATGCAGGAAGAATGTTCCCAATGTTGGGGAAGTCCAGAACCAGGGGTCACAGTCTAAGGATAAGGGGTAAGCCATTTAGGACCGAGATGAGGAGAACCTTCTTCACCCAGAGAGTGGTGAACCTGTGGAATTCTCTATCACAGAAAGTAGTTGAGGCCAATTCAATAAATATATTCAAAAAGGAGTTAGATGAAGTCCTTACTACTCGGGGGATCAAAGGGTATGGTGAGAAAGCAGGAATGGGGTACTGAAGTTGCATGTTCAGCCATGAACTCATTGAATGGTGGTGCAGGCTAGAAGGGCCGAATGGCCTACTCCTGCATCTATTTTCTTTGTTTCTATGTTTCTAAGGACAAGGATAGACCAGGAATAAAAGTCCTAAATCGGGGAAAAGCTAACTTTGCTAAGTTGAGAAGTGATTTGACCACAGTGGACTGGAAACAGCTACTTGTAGGTAAATGAGTGTCGGACTAGTGGGCGGCATTCAAGGAGGAGATCCGGAAGGTTCAGGCCAAACATGTGCCCTTAAAGAAAAAGGGTGGGGATGACAATTCCAGAGCCTCCTGGTTATCTAGGGACTTACCGGGGAGGATAAAGAAAAAAAGGGAAGCTTATGTCATGTACCGACAGTTAAATACTGTAGAATCTCTAGAGGAATATAGAAAGTTCAGAGGTGAAATTAAAAAAGATATTAGGAATGCTGAGAGAGAGCAAGAAAATTTCTTGGCAAATAAAATCAAGGAAAACCCTAAGATGTTCTATAAATATATTATGAGCAAGAGGATAACTAAAGAAAGGGTGGGGCCTATTGGAGACCATGAGGGTAATCTTTGTGTGGAGGCAGAAGATGTTGGTAGGGTTCTTAATGAATACTTTGTGTCTGTTTTCACAAAGGAAAGAGGCATTGCAGATACTGCTATCGAAGAGGAGGAATGTGAAATTCTGGATGAAATAAACATAGTGAGAGAGGGGTGTTAAGGGGTTTAGCAGCTTTGAAAGTAGATAAGTCCCCAGGACCAGACAAAATGGTGATCATTTTCCAACAGTCTATCGACTCTGGATCAGTTCCTATGGACTGGAGGGTAGCTAATGTAATACCACTTTTTTAAAAAGGAGGGAGCGAGAAAGCGGGTAATTATAGACCGGTTAGCCTGACATCGGTGGGGGGGGTGGGGAAAATGTCGGAATCAATTATTAAAGATGAAATAGCAGCGCATTTGGAAAGCAGTGACAGGATCGGTGCGAGTCAGCATGGATTTATGAAGGGGAAATCATGCTTGACAAATCTCCTAGAATTTTTTAAGGATGTAACTAGTAGAGTGGATAAGGGAGAACCAGTGGATGTGATGTATTTGGACTTTCAAAAGGCTTTTGACAAGGTCCCACACAAGAGATTGGTGTGCAAAATCAAAGCACATGGTATTGGAGGTAATGTACTCACTGGATAGAAAACTGGTTGGCAGACAGGAAGCAGAGAGTCGGAATAAACGGGTCCTTTTCAGAATGGCAGGCAGTGACTAGTGGGGTGCCGCAGGGTTCAGTGCTGGGACCCCAGCTATTTACAATATCCATTAAAGATTTAGATGAAGGAATTGAGTGTAATATCTCCAAGTTTGCAGATGCCACTAAGCTGGGTGGCAGTGTGAGCTGTGAGGAGGACGCTAAGAGGCTGCAGAGTGACTTGGAGAGGTTAGGTGAGTGGGCAAATGCATGGTAGATGCAGTATAATGTGGATAAATGTGAGGTTATCCACTTTGGTGGCAAAAACAGGAAGGCAGAATATTATCTGAATGGCGGCAGATTAGGAAAAGGGGAGGTGCAGCGGGACCTGGGTGTCATGGTTCATCAGTCATTGAAAGTTGGCATGCAGGTACAGCAGGCGGTGAAGAAGGCAAATGGTATGTTGGCCTTCATAGCGAGAGGACTTGAGTATAGGAGCAGGGAGGTCTTACTGCAGTTGTACAGGGCCTTGGTGAGGCCACACCTTAAATATTGTGTTCAGTTTTGGTCTCCTAATCTGAGGAAGGACATTCTTGCTATTGAGGGAGTGCAGCGAAGGTTCACCAGACTGATTCCTGGGATGGCAGGACTGACATATGAAGAAAGACTGGATCGACTAGGCTTATATTCACTGGAAGTTAGAAGAATGAGAGGGGACCTCATAGAAACATATAAAATTCTGACGGGACTGGACAGGTTAGATGCAGGAAGAATGTTCCCGATGTTGGGGAAGTCCAGAACCGGGATCACAGTCTAAGGGTAAGGAGTAAGCCATTTAGGACCGAGATGAGGAGAAACTTCTTCACTCAGAGAATTGTGAACCTGTGGAATTCTCTAGCACAAAAAGTTGTTGAGGCCAGTTCATTGGATATATTCAAAAGGGAGTTAGCTGTGGCCCTTATGGCTAAAGGAATCAAGCGGTATGGAGAGAAAGCAGGAATGGGGTACTAAAGTTGCAAAAATGATCAGCCATGATCATATTGAATGGTGGTGCCGGCTCAAAGGGCCGAATAACCTACTCCTGCTCCTATTTTCTATGTTTCTATGTTTCAACCACCATCTGCCCCACCTGTGACAGAGACTGTAGGTCCCGCATTGGACTCTTCAGTCACCTGAAAACTAATTTCTAGTGTGGAAACAAGTCATCCTCAACTGCCTATGATGATGATCATGTATATGGACTTTAGCAAAGCTTTTCATAAAGTCCCACGTGGCAGACTGGTCATGAAGGTTAAAGCCCATGGGATACAGGGCAAAGTGGCAAGTTGAATCCAAAATTGGCTCAGAGTCAGGAAGCAAAGGGTAATGGTTGATGGATGTTTTTGTGACTGGAAGGATGTTTCCAGTGGGGTTCCGCAGGGCTCAGTACTGGGACCCTTGCTTTTTGTGGTATATATCAACGATTTAGATTTGAATATAAGGGAGTATGATTAAGAAGTTTGCAGATGACACTAAAATTGGCTGTGTGGTTGATAATGAAGAGGAAAGTCATGGGCTGCAGGAGGATATCAATCTACTGGTCAGGTGGGCAGAGCAGTGGCAAATGGAATTTAATTCAGAGAAGTGTAAGGTGATGCACTTTGGGAGGGCTAATAAGGAAAGGGTATACACATTAAGCGGTAGGCCACTTAATAGTGTAGCTGAACAAAGGGACCTTGGAGTGCTTGTCCACAGATCCCTGAAAGTAGCAGGCCAGGTGGATAAGGTGGTTAAGAAGGCATACAGAATGTTTGCCTTTATTGGCCGAGGCATAGAATATAAGAGCAGGGAGGTTATGCTTAAATTGTATAATACACAGGTTAGGCCACAGCTGGAATACTTCGTGCAGTTCTGGTCAGAGTAGAGTTATGAGGATGCTGCCTGGAATGGAGAATCTTAGCTATGGAGTCAGATTGGATAGGCTGGGTTTGTTCTCCTTGGAACCGAGGAGCTGAGAGGAGAGCACATTGAGGTGTATAAAATTTTGAAGGGCCTGGACATAGTGGATAGCAAAGGCCTATTTCCATTGGTGGAGGGGTCAATTATGAGGGGGGCATCGTTTTAAGGTGGTTGGTGGAAGGTTCAGAGGGGATTTGAGGGGGGCTTCTTCACACAGAGGGTTATGGGGGTTTGGAACTCACTGCCTGGAAAGGTGGTAGAGGCAGAAACCCTCACCACATTTAAAAGGTGCTTGGATGGGCTGTTGAAGTGCCGTAACCTGCAGGGTTATGGACCTAGAGCTGGTAACTGGGATTAGACTGGATGACTTTTGTTGGCTGGTGCAGATATAATGGTAAGTACTGCCGGGAATAGAATACGGCCAGGGTGATCTCCTGGACTAGTTTCAATCGCCTGGATGGGTCGGAGAGGAATTTTCCTAGATTTTTTCCCCCAATTGGCCTGGGTTTTTATCTGGTTTTTTGCCTGTCCCGGGAGATCACATGGGATGGAGTGTAACATATTGCGATACATAGGGTGTCGCAGTTGTGAGGGGCAGACTGGTTGGGCTGGGTGCTCTTTACCTGTCGTCATTGTTCATTGTTCATTGGTTTATATGTAACCTTCCGGGCTGCTGGCCGAGGGCCGTGTGGCTCTTTGTCGGCCGGCGTGGACACGATGGGCTGGAATGGCCTCCTCCTGCGCTGTAAATTTCTATGTTTCTATTATTTCGGACAAGCAGTCTGACAATTTAGAAATGGAGGAGTGTTTGAGAGAAGTGGGTGTGAGGTAGAGCTGGGTGTCATCAGCGTACACGTGTTTCCGGCCCATATAGCCAAGGGGGAACATACAGATGAGAAATAGGAGGGGCCAAAGGATAGATCCTTGGGGGACACCAGAGATAACGGTGTGGGAGTGGGAAGTGGGGGTGTGTGTGTGACAGTGGATTCACCTCATAACAATACGTGTTTTTCTGCAGCAAACAAAATAAATAAAGATAAATCTGGAATGTGAAATCACAGCCTATGCTTAGGCTCTGAAAGGCTTTCGAGAATCACCATCACCCCAACACCCCAACCCCAAACCCCAACACCCTAACCCCCAATCCCAACACCCTAACCCCTCAATACCCCAACCCCTCAACCCCCCCAACCCAAACCCTTCAATACCCCAACCCCTCAACCCCCAACCCCAACACCCCAATCCCACCCCCAACCCCCAACATCCCAACCCCCCACATCCCAACCCCCATCCTCAACATCCCAACCCCCCACATCCCAACCCCAACACCCCAACCCCAATCTCCAACATCCCAACCCCAAACCCCAACACCCCAATCCCAATCCACAACATCCCAACCCCCCACATCCAAACCCCAACACCCCAACCCCCAACATCCCAAACCCCAACATCCCAACACCCCAACCCCAAACCCCAACATCCCAACCTCCCACATCCCAACCCCAACACCAACCCCAAACCCCAATCCCCAACATCCCAACCCCAACACTCCAACCCCAATCTCCAACATCCCAACCCCAACATCCCAACCCCCAACATCCCAATCCCAACATCCCAACCCCCAACACCCCAACATCCCAAACCCGAACATCCCAACCCCCAATATCCCAACCCCCAATATCCCAATCCCCAATATCCCAACCCCCAATATCCCAACCCCCAATATCCCAACCCCCAACATCCCAACCCCAACCCCCAACACCCAAACCCCCAACACCCCAAACCCCCAACAACCCAACCCCCCAACATCCCAACCCCAACATCCCAACCCCAAACTCCCAACCCCCAACATCCCAACCCCCCAAACCCCCAACACCCAAACCCCAACATCCCAACCCCCATCTCCAACATCCCAACCCCAACATCCCAACCCCCAACATCCCAACCCCAAAACATCCCAAACCCGAACATCCCAACCCCCAACCCCCAATATCCCAACCCCCAATATCCCAACCCCCAATATCCCAACCCCAACACCCAAACCCCCACACCCCAAACCCCCAACACCCCAAACCCCCAACAACCCAACCCCCCAACATCCCAACCCCAACATCCCAACCCCAAACTCCCAACCCCCAATATCCCAACCCCCAACATCCCAACCCCCCACACCCCAAACCCCCAACACCCAAACCCCAACATCCAACCCCAAACCCCCAACACCCCCAACATCCCAACCCCAACATCCCAACCCCCAAACACCTCAACCCCCCAACACCCCAAACCTCCAACACCCCAAACCTCCAACACCTCAACCCCCCAACACCCCAAACCCCCAACACCCCAAACCCAATATCCCAACCCCAGCAACAATACTTTGTCTTTCACTTTCCCGACTCCCATATGTTTTCATTTTAGGTTTAAAATATTTAAGCGTGTGTTTGTGGGATACAGTTTTGCTTGTCTTTCTCCTGTTGCCCCAGTCAGAGTTGGGGCTGAAAGTGTGACCGGGACATCTGCTGACCTTTGAGAGCGGGCTAGAAATTCATTGCGTCCTGTTTGGGACGATAAATTTTGAAAAGTGAGACAAGTATCGTCAGGCGATAATCCTTTTTTGATCCCAGGAACTTCAGCTTCCCTTATATGGCCAAAGTGTGAGAGGGGCGTGAGTGGCAGAGCGCTGAACAATGTTCAGTGCCGTGCTGCCGGTGTCACAGGCTCCTTCCCTCGCTTAAAGGGAAGGCCCAATGCTTTCTCCTCTGCCTGCTGTGGGGCCAGGGGGCCTGCGTGACTTCCATTACAGCCCCAAGCACTCAGAGTGTAGGGCTGAGGCATCGCTGGGGCCTCAGAAACAATCAGCAGGCACCAGACTGACATGAGGAATAAAGTTTGCTCTGCCTGACTACCACTGGCTTTAAATATCGCTTCCCCAAACGGCCAGCCGAGGTGACACCTCCTGCTGTTGCCGTTGTTGATGCCCGGCGATGCAGCAAGGGGTGGGAGTGAATATCACACAGTGCTGTTAGAGAGGGAGTTCCTGGACTTTGACCCAGCGACGATGAACGAACAGCGATATAAGTGGTGGTATGACACTGGTAGCTGGGCAGTGCTTCCCATACACACAATTCCATAGGGAGGCCGGGAAAGGGACAAATGTGGACAGTGAGGGGGAGGGGGAGGGGGAGGGCAATGGTGAGGGGGAGGGCAAGGGAGAGGGCGATGGTGAGGGGGAGGGCGAGGAGGCGGGCGAGGGCACTGATAGTGACGGTTATGATGAGGGTGAGGGTGATACAGACACAAACTTTCAAACCATTTTTGCGACAGAAAATCAGCAAAGACAGAACATTCACTTTAACAAGTTTATCAAAGCAAACTTCGCAACATCGGCAGCACCTCCCAAACCCGCCACCTCTACCCCCTAGAAGGACGAGGGCAGCAGGTGCATGGGAACACCACCATCTCCACATTCCCCTCCCAGTCACACACCATCCTGACTGGGAAATATATCGGCCGTTCCTTCATCGTCGCTGGGTCACAATCCTGGAACTCCCTCCCTAACAGCACTGTGGGAGCACCTTCACCACACGGACTGCAGCGGTTCAAGGCAGCGGCTCACCACCACCTTCTCAAGGGGCAATTAGGGACGGGCAATAAATGCCGGCCTTGCCAGTGACGCCCACATCCTGAGAATGTATAATTACAAAAATAAAAAGCAGAACTGTTCTACAAAATACAGATATTGAGAACAAGTAAGTGAATGCAGTCTTTCCCGAATTAGCTCAGGTGCGAACCCTCCCTAATCCAGCTCCCTAATCCAGCTCTCCCTAATCCAGCTCTCCCTAATCCAGCTCTCCCTAATCCAGCTCTTCCCTAATCCAGCTCTCCCTAATCCAGCTCTCCCTAATCCAGCTCTTCCCTAACCCAGCTCCCTAATCCAGCTCTCCCTAATCCAGCTCCCTAATCCAGCTCTCCCTAATCCAGCTCCCTAATCCAGCTCTCCCTAATCCAGCTCTCCCTAATCCAGCTCCCACTCTGCTGCTCTGGGATTGATGATTTCAGGAGCCAGTTAGTAACATTCTCCATAGTTCAGTTGTAACATTGTACTGAATATATTTAATTCATTCCCTGGATGTGGGTGTTGCTGACGAGGCTGACATTTACTGTTGGATGCAGTTTGATACAAGCATGACTTGCTAGGCCACTTTTTAAATTCAAGTTCACAAACTACCAAGATCTCATGTTCTCTGGGTTATTGGTATCGGATTCGAGACTGTAACAAGCACCACACACTGTAGCCAGCATTGTATCGTTATGTTACTGGACGAGTAATCCAGAGGGACATACCGGATAGAAACACAGGGACAAGGAGAAAAGTGAGTGAGACACGGGGAGGGAGCATGTAATGAGCCCGTAACAAGAGTGACCAAGGAAGGAGGAAACATGACACGGGAAAAGAGGGAGAAAGAGACAAGGACATTCAACTGCCGAGCTGGGGAAGGAGAGGATTCTGGGAGAAGGATTGAGAATACAACACAGACAGCAAGTAAATCATTGGAAACATCTCATAAGTCAAATTGATGGTTATGTTCCAAAATGACTTGTTTAATATATAGTTACACTATAAGAGCAGATTAGTGCAGTAACTCACTACCACAGGGGATGGTTGAGGCGAATAGTATCGATCATTTAAGAGGAAGCTGGATAAACACCTGGGGGAGAAAGGAATGGAGGGTTACGCCTCCGGGGTGAGATGAAGAGGGTGGGTGGAGGCTGTGTGGAGCGTAAACACTAGCACGGATTGGTTGGGCCGAATGGCCTGTTTTGGTGTTGCATGGGTATTTTTGCTTGTGGTTTGACGGCAGCAGCTGCTGAGCAGAAGTTCCGAGAATCAGGGGTCATGTGTGAGGTGAAAAGGGGAACCGAGGGTGGGCCAAAGGAGTCGCAGAGGAAACCAGAGGGGACGGGACTCCAATTCTCTTTTAAATAATGTTCTAGTCTCTGCCTCAGTAGCCATTTGTGGTCAAGCGTCCCGTTGTCTAATAGTCCTCCATTCAAGCACCTTCTCCCCTCACCCTTGCTTCTTTGTGAGAATCCTCCGTCACCATCCCGAGTTCCCCATCAGCCTACCAGTGGAAACATCTTTCACCATTTACCCACAGTAAAGTCTCAGATTCCCCTCACCCCTGGACTGGCTCCTCCATTGGATACACTCCCAATCACCACCTTGCCACTGCTCCCAGCTCTGTGCAAAATGCTGCTCCCCACAGCCTCTGCATTCCCCAGTCTGTCCCCACCCCCTTCCCCAATCCCTGACCCATCTCCATCTCCCCCACCCTGAGTCCCAATCCCACCCCGTCCACCCTCGATTCCACCCCAGCTCCAATCTTCTCCCCTCTAGTCCTTGTTCACCCTCTCCCGACCCCCGCCTGACCCATCCCGGCCCCGCCCCGAACCCCGCTCTGACCCCCGCCCCGAACTCTCCCGAACCCCGCCCTGACCCCACCCGACCCCCGCCCTGACCTCTCCCGACCCCCGCCTGACCCCTCCCGACCCCCGCCCCGAGCTCTCCCGACCCCTGCCCAAACCCTCCCGACCCCCACCCCGATCTCTCCCGACCCCCGCCTGACCCCTCCCAACCCCGGCCCCGAACCCTCCCGACCCCTGCCCTGACCTCTCCTGATCCCCAACCTGAACTCTCCCGACCCCTGCCTGACCCCTCCCAACCCCCACCCTCAGCTCTCCCGACCCCTGGCCCGGGCTCTCCCGACCCCCGCCTGAACCCTCCCGACCCCCGCCCCGAGCTCTCCCGACCCCCGCCCTGACCCGCCCCGAACTCTCCCGACCCCCGCCTGACCCATCCCGACCCCCGCCCCGAGCTCTCCCGACCCCCGCCCTGACCTCTCCCGCCCCCTGCCATGACCCCTACCTGACCCCTCCCGACCCCTGCCTGACCCCTCCCAACCCCCGCCATGACCCTTCCCGCCCCCCGCCCTGACCCCTCCCAACCCCCCTCCCGAGCTCTCCCCACTCGACCAGGAAAAGCAACCAATTAGCTGCAGGCGGGGAACGGCACTGCAAAGGGGGCAGATTCCGAGACCTGGCCACGTTAAACGTTGATTCCCTGGTGTCTGTAAATGTGAGGCCTTCCTGTCGGTGGATGGCGAAGAGTTACCAGTTTGCAGCCTCCCAGCTCTACTTCATTTACCCAGTTGCAAGTTACACTACAGAAAATAAATTCCAGGAACAGTCCTTCAAATATAGAAAGCAGCAAATGGCCGGAGGATGGTTTGCTGAAGGTGAAGCTCAGGTGAAGACAGTAACTAACGGAGCAGATACTCAGGAACCCAGCCAATCGCAGTTAGTTTGTACAAAAACAGTTCCTGGAAATGTGAACATATTGGGGTACTGCGCCCCCTGATATTGGGGTACAGACCCCCTGATATTGGGATACAGACCACTGATATTGGGATACAGACCCCCTGATATTGGGGTATAGGCCCTCTGATATTGGGATACAGACCCCTGATATTGGGGTACAGGCCCCCTGATATTGGGGTACAGACCATCTGATATTGGGGCACAGGCCCCCTGATATTGGGGTACAGACCACCTGATATTGGGGCTCAGGCCCCCTGATATTGGGGTACAGACCACCTGATATTGGGATACAGCCCGCTGATATTGGGGTACAGACCCCCTGATATTGGGGCACAGGCCCCCTGATATTGGGGTACAGACCACCTGATATTGGGATACAGACCGCTGATATTGGGGTACAGACCCCCTGATATTGGGATACAGACCCCCTGATATTGGGGCACAGGCCCCCTGATATTGGGGTGCAGACCACCTGATATTGGGATACATACCCCCTGATATTGGGCTACAGATCGCTGATATTGGGGTACAGACCCCCTGATATCGGGATACAGACCGCTGATATTGAGGTGCAGGCTCCCTGATATTGGGGTACAAGCCCCCTGATATTGGGGTACAGACCCCCTGATATTGGGATACAGATCCCTGATATTGTGGTACAGACCCTCTGATATTGGGGCACAGACCCCCTGATATTGGGATACAGATCCCTGATATTGGGGCACAGGCCCCCTGATATTGGGGTACAGACCACCTGATATTGGGATACAGACCACCTGATATTGGAATACATGCCCCCTGATATTGGGCTACAGATCGCTGATATTGGGGTACATACCCCTGATATTGGGGCACAGGCCCCCTGATATTGGGGTACAGACCACCTGATATTGGCATACAGACCGCTGATATTGGGGTACAGACCCCCTGATATTGGGATACATGCCCCCTGATATTGGGCTACAGATCGCTGATATTGGGGTACAGACCCCCTGATATCGGGATACAGACCGCTGATATTGAGGTGCAGGCTCCCTGATATTGGGGTACAAGTCCCCTGATATTGGGGTACAGACCCCCTGATATTGGGATACAGATCCCTGATATTGTGGTACAGACCCTCTGATATTGGGGTACAGACCCCCTGATATTGGGATACAGATCCCTGATATTGGGGTACAGACCCCCTGATATTGGGATACAGACCCCTGATATTGGGGTACAGACCCCCTGATATTGGGGTGCATATCCCTGATATTGTGGTACAGACCCCTGATATTGGGGTACAGACCCCTGATATTGTGGTACAGATGTCACGTTGTGTCACAGCGAGTTTTCCAATGGCTGCTTTTGGATATATTTGGTTAGTTTCAAATCTCGATGTCCATGGTGGTGTAGAATGATGCAGCACCAGCACAATGGGCCGAATGGCTTCCGACTGAGCTGTATCATTCTGTGATTCCATGTCCCACAGGCTGAGTCTCGGGGGAGCGGGGGGGGGCAAAATTCGGGTCATTTTTGCGTCCGGGCGTTAATGGGGTGCAAATTACTTTTTGCCCGAGCGTAGCACGCTAACGACGCACACTAATTTCCGCGGGAGTTTAGCGGCGACGGTAACCAGTCGTGGCCCGCTCCACTGCACGGGTAACGATGGTGTTGCCACCATGCGCAGCGACCCATTTTCGCCCCGAAGTATTCAGGTGCGCCCCCTGAAGCTGCACCAGGCAATGCCAGCCACAGATTCAGGGGCCGTATTCCACTCGCGGGGCACTACTTAAAGGGGAGGTGGCACTTGCACAAGAAAAATCGTCTGCCTTACAGGACAGGGCCTGTTGATTCGTGGATCACGGGGTCTATGCCGTGATCTTGAGCTCGGGCCCCCTCCCCGGTGCTCCAGGTGGGGGCCCTCCCCTTCTATGCGGCAGGGCTAGGCTAGGTGTCCCAGCACGTAGCGCTGTGCCCCGCTCCCTGTGCTCTCGCCCCGCAGGGCAAATGGAACGCCTTATTTTGTGCTCCACTTGCTCTCGGGCAGTAAGCCCAATGTTGCCCCCAAACAGGGCGCTATGCAATACCCCTCTTAGTCTTTCATTGTTTGGATTATATTTGGTTGGTTGAGAGTCCGCAGGTTACTATTAAAATAGCTGAACCTGGAAAAGGGAAAAATTCCTGGAGTGATCACTGTGAATCCAGTGTACTCTCAACCTTCCATTGTCTCTCGACCTTCCATTCTAAGTCTACCATTCTCCAAAATCAATATTTTTTTTCTATTCATTCTCAGAATATGGACATTGCTGGCAAGGCCGGCATTTATTGCCCGTCCCTAATTGCCCCTTGAGAAGGTGGTGGTGAGCCGCCTTCTTGAACCGCTGCAGTCCGTGTGGTGAAGGTGCTCCCACAGTGCTGTTAGGGAGGGAGTTCCAGGATTGTGACCCAGTGATGATGAAGGAACGGCCGATATATTTCCAAGTCGGGATGGTGTGTGACTGGGAGGGGAATGTGGAGGTGGTGGTGTTCCCATGGACCTGCTGCCCTTGTCCTTCTAGGTGGTAGAGGTCGCGGGTTTGGGAGGTGCTGTTGAAGAATTCTGTTGCTTACTGTAGGCTGACCCAGGAGCCTCTGTGCAGAATTGGTGAGTCGTGGTTCACTAGAAGCGTCAATGTTTATTGTGAGAATAAGATGCATTGCAACTTTGATGATGAAATAGTTTGGGTACAATCGAGGTACATTCACACAAGGGGGAAAGGTAGGGCAACTAAAGTCAGAGCTCCTGGGATAACGAAAGACATAGAGAGCAAGATGAAGCAGAAAAAGAGCGCGTATGACAGATGTCAGGCCAAGAATACATGGGAACACCCCAACCTCTGTCGTCGAGCTACAGTACGCGGACGATGCCTGCGTCTGCGCACATACAGAGTCTGAACTCCAGGACATAGTCAACGTATTTACCGAGGTGTACGAAAGCATGGGCCTTACACTACACATCAGTAAGACCAAGGTTCTCCACCAGCCTGTCCTCACCGCACAGCACTGCCCCCCAGTCATCAAGATCCATGGCGTGGCCCTGGACACCGTGGATCACTTCCCTTATCTCGGGAGCCTCCTATCAACAAGAGCAGACACTGACGACGAGATTCACCACCGCCTCCCGTGCGCCAGTGCAGCCTTCGGCCGCCTGAGGAAAAGAGTGTTTGAAGACCAGCCCCTCAAAACTGCCACCAAGCTCATGGTCTACAGGGCTGTAGTAATACCCGCCCTCCTGTATGGCTCAGAAACATGGATCATGTACAGTAGACACCTCAATTCGCTGGAGAAATACCACTAACGATGTCTCTGCCAGATCGTACACATCCCCTGGGAGGACAGGCACACCAACGTTAGTGTCCTCGACCAGGCCAACATCCCCAGCATCGAAGCACTGACCACACTTGATCAGCTCCGCTGGGCAGGCCACATTGTCCACATGCCAGACACGAGACTCCCAAAGCAAGCGCTCTACTCGGAACTCCTTCACGGCAAACAAGCCAAAGGTGGGCAGAGGAAACGTTACAAGGATACCCTCAAAGCCTCCCTGATAAAGTGCAACATCCCCACTGACACCTGGGAGACCCTGGCCAAAGACCGCCCTAAATGGAGGAAGTGCATCCGGGAGGGCGCTGAGCACCTCGAGTCTCGTCGCCGAGAGCATGCAGAAACCAAGCGCAGGCAGCGGAAGGAGCGTGCGGCAAACCAGTCCCACCCACCCCTTCCCTCAACCACTGTCTGTCCCACCTGTGACAGGGACTGTGGTTCTCGGATTGAACTGTTCAGCCACCTAAGAACTCATTTTAAGAGTGGAAGCAAGTCTTCCTCGATTGCGAGGGACTGCCTATGATGATATAGAAAGTTCGGAAGGCAAGTGAAAAAGAAAATAAGAGGACCAAAGAGAGGGTATGAGAACAGAATGGCAGCTGGCATAAAAAGTAATCCAAACGTCTTCTATAGGCTTATAAATAGTAATGGGTAGTAAGAGAAGGGGCGGGGCCTATTAAGGGCCAAAAAGGAGACCTACGCATGGAGGCAGAGGATAGGCTGAGGTACTAAATGAGTAGTTTGCATCTGTCTTCACCAAGGAAGAGGATGCTGCCATAGACATAGTGAAGGAGGAGGTAGTGGAGATACTGGATGGGATTAGAATTGATAAAGACAAGGTACTGGAACGTCTGGCTGTACTTACAGTAGATGAATCGCCAGGAGCAGATGGGATGCATCCTAGGATGCTGAGGGAGTTGAGGGAGGAAATTGCAGAGGTACTGACCATAATATTCCAATCCTCCTTAGATACAGGTGGTGCCAGTGGACTGGAGAATTGTAAACGTTACACCCTTGTTCAAAAAAGGAGTAAAGATAAACCCAGCAACGACAGGCCGGTCAGTTTAACCTCGTAGTGGAGAAGCTTTCAGAAACAATAATCAGGGATAAAATTAACAGTCACTTGGACAAGTGTGGATTAATTAAGGAAAGTCAGCATGGATTCGTTAAAGGCAAATCGTGTTTAACCAATTGATTGAGTTTTTTGATGAGGTAATAGAGAGGGTTGATGAGGGCAATGCGGTTGACGTGGTGTACATGGATTTCCAAAAGGCGTTCGACAAAGTACCACATAATGGGCTTGCAGCAAAGTTGAAGCCCGTGGAATACAAGGGACAGTGGCAGCATGGATACGGAATTGGCTCAGTGACAGGGAACAGAGAGTAGTGGTGAACAGTTGTTTCTCGGACTGGAGGAAGGTATACAGTGGTGTTCCCCAGGGGTCGGTACTGGGACCACTGCTTTTCCTGATATATATTAATAACTTGGATGTGGGTGTACAGGACACTATTTAAAAATTTGCAGATGATACAAAACTTGGAAGTATAGTGAACAGTGAGGAGGGTAGTGATAGACTTCAGGAAGACATAGACAGGCTGGTGGGATGGGCGGACACGGGGCAGATTAAAATTATCGCAGAAAAATTTGAAGTGATACATTTTGGTCGGAAGAACAAGGAGAGGCAATATAAACTAAATGGTACAATGCTAGAGAGGGTGCAGGAACAGAGAGACCTGGGGTATATGTGCACAAATCATTGGAAGGTGGTAGAGCAGGTTGAGAAAGTGGTTAAAAAAGCTTACAGGATCCTGGGCTTCATAAATAGAGGTGTAGAGTACAAATGTGCGGAAGTTATGATGAACCTTTATAAAACACTGGTTCTGCCCCAGCTGGAGTATTGTGTCCAATTCTGGGCACCGCACTTTAGGAAGGATGTGACGGCCTTAGAGAGGGTGCAGAAAAGATTTACGAGAATGGTTCCAGGGATGAGGGACTTCAGTTACGTGGATAGACTGGAGAAGCTGGGGTTGTTCTCCTTGGAGCAGAGAAGGTTGAGAGGAGATTTGATCGAGGTGTTCAAAATCATGAGGGGTCTGGACAGAGTAGAGAGAGAGAAACTGTTCCCATTGGTGGAAGGGTCAGGAACCTGAGGACACAGATTTAAGGCGATTGGCAGAAGAACCAAAGGCGACATGAGGAAAAACGTTTTTACGCAGCGAGTGGTTAGGATCTGAAATGTGCTGCCTGAAAGGCTGGTGGAGGCAGACTCAATCGTGGCTTTCAAAAGGAAGTTGGATAAGTATCAGAAAGAGAAAACATTTGCAGGGCTACGGGGAAAGGGTGGGGGAGGGGGACTGGCTGAGGTGCTCCTGCAGAGAGCCAGCACAGGCTCGACGGGCCGAATGGCCTTCTGTGCTGTAACCGTTCTATGATTCTATGAACTTATTCCAATGGAAATCAGTCTTTGAAAGAATATCCTGCCAGGAAGCAGATTTTAGTTATTGTCTCATCCTGGAGGTCTGATCAGGAATTCGGTGCAGCAGTTGAAGGAGGAAAGGACTGTGGTTTTATGTCAACAGGAACTCAGCTAAATAGCTGCTCCACTCTGAGACCTTGGCTTGATGGGAATGGTGAACGTAATGATTGTGAATGTGTGGAAATCTGCTGATGCTCTCACTGAATGATGGTTAGAATTCTTGAGCTACTCTGGGGCGATTATATATTGGGGGCAAAACCTGATATCCTTCTAAAATGGGAGCTCTGGGAAGCACTGCGTCATCTTAACACAGCCATGAGAATTGCGAAATAACCAATTTGGCTCAAATATTTGATCTGTTGTTAGAACCACCATCTTACAGTCAATTACTGCTCTTTCAGTGCATTGTACCTCGCAAGCCCCACCAAGGTGCTGCTGCACTGTGGCTGGGACAGACAGTCACGCAGGAATTCCCAGGGTCAAACTATTAATGCCTTTTTAACCTGTGTTGAGAATATGCCCTCCAAAGCTAAATACAAATTAATTAAAACTGATGAGAACTGTCTGTAATGTATCTGCTGGGCCGTGTCTGAACAGAAACTTACTGATAATAGATTGTGAGGTTTCTATCTAAGGTACATTTATACAAATAGTGGGCCGGTTCTCCAAATCTCGGTGGTATCCCCTGGAGGAGATAGTCTCATGCTACTTGGGTCTGCACTGCATCGAGTACAACACCACTGTACTGTCAAATCCTCAAACATCCTGGCAGCTTTGAAATCTGCCTTAAATTGATTTCAATGCTTAGAGAGCATTAACTCTCCCACTACACGCTCTAAACATTTCAATACTAACTCTTACACACAAGCACAGAGCTCTATCCTGGGCAAACTGCAGTAAGTATAGGTTACCTAGAATAGAACGGTAACAGCACAGGAGGCCGTTCGGCCCGTCGAACCCGTGCCGGCTCTCTGTAAGAGCACCTCAGACAGTCCCCCTCCCGCCCTTTCCCCGTAGCCCTGCAAATCTTGTTCCTTCAGATAATTATCCAACTCCCTTTTGAAAGCCGCGATTGAGTCTGCCTCCACCACCCTCTCAGGCCGTGCATTCCAGATCCTAACCACTCGCTGCGTAAAAACGTTTTTCCTCGTGGCCTTTGGTTCTTCTGCCAATCGCCTTAAATCTGTGTCCTCTGGTTCCCGACCCTTCCACCAATGAGAACAGTTTCTCTCTCTCTACTCTGTCCAGACCCGTCATGATTTTGAACACCTCGATCAAATCTCCTCTCAACCTTCTCTGCCCCAAGGACAACAACCCCAGCTTCTCCAGTCTATCCCCGTAACTGAAGTCCCTCATCCCTGGAACCATTCTCATAAATCTTTTCTGCTCCCTCTCTAAGGCCTTCACATCCTTCCTAAAGTGCGGTGCTCAGAATTTGACACGATACTCCGGTTGTGGTCGGACCAGTGTTTTATACAGGTTCATCATATCCTCCTTGCTTTTGTACTCTATGGGGGAGAAATTGTCCCCCTTTGCGCCTCCGGGGGGGGGGCGATAACGGGCGCTGACGGCTTTCCAACCGAGCGTGGCAAAAGTACCGTCGCCTGCAACCTTCCCTTGCAGGTTAGCGCTGGCCTCACTCGTCTGCGCCCCGGAGATCATGACACCATCCGGTACACAGCGCCCCGGTACACAGCGCCCCGGTGCACAGCGCCCCGTTACACAGCGCCCCGTTACACAGCGCCCCGTTGCACAGCGCCCCGTTGCACAGCGCCCCGTTACACAGCGCCCCGGTACACAGCGCCCCGTTACACAGCGCCCCGTTACACAGCGCCCCGGTGCACAGCGCCCCGTTACACAGCGCCCCGTTACACAGCGCCCCGTTACACAGCGCCCCGTTACACAGCGCCCCGTTACACAGCGCCCCGGTGCACAGCGCCCCGTTACACAGCGCCCCGTTGCACAGCGCCCCGTTGCACAGCGCCCCGTTACACAGCGCCCCGGTGCACAGCGCCCCGTTACACAGCGCCCCGTTACACAGCGCCCCGGTGCACAGCGCCCCGTTACACAGCGCCCCGTTACACAGCGCCCCGGTACACAGCGCCCCGTTACACAGCGCCCCGTTACACAGCGCCCCGTTACACAGCGCCCCGTTACACAGCGCCCCGGTGCACAGCGCCCCGGTGCACAGCGCCCCGTTACACAGCGCCCCGTTGCACAGCGCCCCGTTACTGCCCGCCCCCTGCAGCATCGCCGGGCGTCAACAACAGCTGTAGGAGGTGTTGTGACCTTGGTTGGCCGCGCGGGGAGCGCTAATCAAAGACAGTGGTGGTCAGGTGGGCCAATTCTTTTCCCACTCCTCTCTGCTCGTTTTTCAATTTATCCAATGCCACGATTGATCAGCCCTGTACCTTGCAATGTCCTCAGCATTGGCCCTTCCTTTTAAGGGAGAGGAGCCTGTGATCCTAGCAGCACTGCACGAAGAATTGTGCCGCGCTCTGCCACTACCGACCCTCTTGCCTCGTTTAGTGCTCCAAGGGAAGTGTAGTATGTGATTTATGCTCCACTTCCCTCCTGGAGCGCCAAACCGGAAGTTCGCGTCCGCTGGAATTGTGTAGTGTCTGGCAATACTTTCCTGCTCCCGCAAAAGTTATCGGCCCAAACGGGGCGCCATGCAATTTCTAGCTCAAAGCCTCTATTTATGAAGCCCAGGATCCTGTAAGCTTTTTTAACCACTTTCTCAACCTGCCCTGCCACCTGCAACAATTTGTGCACACATACCCCCAGGTCTCTCTGTTCATGCACCCCCTTTCGGATTGTACCCTTTAGTTTATATTGGCTCTCCTTGTTTTTTCTACCAAAATGTATCATTTTGCACTTTTCTGCATTAAATTTAATCTGCCCCGTGCCCGCCCATCCCACCAGCCTATCTGTGTCTTCCTGAAGTCTGTCAATATCTTTCTCACAGTTCACTACACTTCCAAGTTTGTCACCTGCAAATTTTGAAATTGTGCCGTCATCATATCATAGGCAGTCCCTCGGAATCGAGGAAGATTTGCTTCCACTCCCAAAGTGAGTTCTTTGATGACTGAACAGTCCGATACGGGAACCACAGACCCTGTTACAGGTGGGACAGACATTTGTCGAGGGAAGGGGTGGGTGGGGCTGGTTTGCCGCGCGCTCCTTCCGCTGCCTGCGCTTGGCCTCTTCACGCTCTCGCCGTTGAGATTCGAAGAGCTCAATGCCCTCCCGGATGGACTTTCTCCACCTCGGGCGGTCTATGGCCAGGGTCTCCCAGGTGTCAGTGGTGATGTCGCACTTTACCAGGGAGGCTTTGAGGATGTCCTTATAATCTCCCAGGGGATTTACAGGATCTTGTGGAGACATCGTTGGTGATATATCTCCAGCGACTTGAGGTGCCTCCTAAACATCGTCCATGCCTCAGACCCATACAGGAGGGCGGGTATTACTGCAGCCCTGTAGACTATGAGTTTGGTGGTAGATTTGAGGGCCTGGTCTTCAAACACTCTTTTCCTCAGACGGCCGAAGGCTACACTGGCGCACTGGAGGCACTGTTGAATCTCCGCATCAATGTCTGCCTCTGTTGATAAGAGGATCCCGAGGTATGTAGTTGCCACAGTCGGACTTGTCCCTTTTAAAAAAAATGGTCACAATCACTGCATCTCAGAACTCCCGCATGCTCTCCTCCCTCGAGATGAGAGAGATGAGGTCATGTATCCGTACCAACAGCGCCTCTCCGCCATACTTTAGCACCTCAGCAGGGATTCCATCCGCACCCGGAGCCTTGTTATTCTTGAGCTGTTTTATGGCTTTGCCTACCTCGTGCAACGTTGGGGTTTCACTGAGTTGGTGGCGGGTCGCATGCTGCAGGATGGAATCGAGAACACTCGAGTCAAAGGCACAGTCTCGATTGAGGAGATCTTCAAAGTGCTCCTTCTATCTGGCACTGACTGCCTCGGTGTCCTTGATGAGTGTTTCCCTGTTCTTGGCCAGGAGTGGGGTGGGGTCTTGGGAGTTTGGACCGTAGGTGGCCTTGACTGCGATGAAGAATCCTCACATATCGTGGCTGTCGGCCAGCTGCTGTATCTCCTGTGCTTTCTCCATCCACCACCTGTTCTTTAGGTCCCAGATTTTTTGTTGGACCTGAGCCTTGAGCCGTCTGTAATGTTGTTTTGCAGCCCCCGAGTTGGGTTGTTGCTTGAGGCTCAGAAATGCTTTGCGCTTGTGATCTATTAGTTCTTCGATCTCCTGATCATTTTCATCAAACCAGTCCTGATGTTTTCTGGTTGAGTGCCTGTACACCTGCATTCAAGTCATTAATATATATCAAGTATCTTCACATGTTGTCACACACAATCTGGACAATTAAAGAATGGTCACACTTTCTGTTCAAGAAGTTGAGTGGGTTAAATAGGAATTCACAAAGCATTATGGATGGCACCTACTGCTTCCTGCACTTTGGGAGACTAAGCGATGCAATAAAATTGGATGGCCCTGTCTTACTGCTGCCTTTTTGTGATGCCAAATTGGATGAATTTCCCAGCTCTCTGGTAGGGGAGAATGTCAATTGCAAATACACGCTCTGATGGTACCGTGGCTGATATTACACTGTACCCCCTGGCTGCCTGAAATGAGACAGTGGCATAAACTTTGAATGCAGTTGTGACCTTCCTCCTTCATGCAGTAGCTGGCACAGTTCCTCTATCGCCTCTTTGGTGATGTGCATTGTCTAACTGACCTCCCCACTAAGGTCTTCCTTGGACCTGTGTGACCTGTAAATGCCTTGTTAATGCAGGATTTGCTGAAAGTTTGCATGATGCATTCCCCCTGCCTGGGAGCTATGTCAGGCTCTCAGTACACTAACACATGGCCGAGGAGCAGCAAATGATCGTAGTGGAAGTGCAGCAAATGAAGTTGCGGGGCCAAGAAGAGGTGAGGGCCCCAGGGTAGCACGGGCCAGCCCACACTGCGATATGTGTGTGCACTCGGTCCGTGCAATTTAAAAGTCAAGACATCTAAAAAATCAAATCGGCACAAGATGTGATGTACGTTTTCCATGTACTATATATGTCATTTTTAGTTTACCAAAATTTGAACAGTACTTTCTAGAGTATTCAGTACTGACTCTACAAAGTGTATCACATCCAGTGCACGTCTTTCCACTCCTCCATTGAAAAAAATGGGGTTCAAAAGCAGGCAATAACTCCCTCGATAGCTCACTTTAGCTTGTCTGATGCACTTTAATCAATTTATAATCAACAAGAATAATGCATTAAAAATATTTTATTCCATACTTATATTGAATAACCATGGGAAATAAACCACAAACCAGTGTGTCATAGCATATGTTTCTATCAGAACCAGGGGACACAGTCTTAGGATAAGGGGTAAGCCATTTAGGACTGAGATGAGGAGAAACATCTTCACTCAGAGTTGTTAACCTGTGGAATTCCCTGCCGCAGAGAGTTATTGATACCAGTTCATTGGATATATTCAAGAGGGAGTTAGATATGGCCCTTATGGCTAAAGGGATCAAGGGGTATGGTGAGAAAGCAGGAAAGGGGTACTGAGGTGATGATCAGCCATGATCTTATTGAATGGTGGTGCAGGCTCGAAGGGCCGAATGGCCTACTCCTGCACCTATTTTCTATGTGCAGCAAAGCAAGTCTCCAGTCGTCCTAGTTAACCCTTGCCACTGGACCAAGGCCTAGCTCTATCAAGCCCGTGTGGTGGCTGATGTGCAACAGTCACCACGCATTAAAAAAAATCCCACACAGGCATCTTCCACCCCTGGAGTTCAGGACTGGAATATCGGGTCCTCCATTGAAACATCTGTGAACTCATCCCTTTTGGTGTGAAGCAAGTCATCCTCATTCGAGGGACTGCCTGTGATGATGATGATGATGATGATATATAAGAAAAGCAGTGGTCCCAAACCGACCCCTAGGGAACACCACTGTATACCTTCCTCCAGTCCGAAAAACAACCCTTCACCACTGCTCTCTGTTTCCTGTCACTGAGCCAATTCCATATCCATGTTGCCATGAGCTTCAACTTTGCCGGTAAGCCTATTACATGGCACTTTATCAAACGTCTTTTGGAAATCCATGTACACTACGTCAACCGCATTACCCTCATCAACCCTCTCTGTTACCTCATCAAAAAACTCAATCAAGTTAGTTTAACACAATTTGCCTTTAACAAATTCGTGTTGTCTTTCCTTAATTAAAACACACTAAAAACTGGTCAGGAGCAGATTCTGAACGTGAACCTTTGTAAGTCAGAGAAGGATGTTTGTGAGTGATCTGTGGTCTGTGCTGCACAACAAAGTCTTTCCACAGAGCACTTACATAACTCGTGATTAAACAATAGTTCAAGCATTTCAGGGAATTGGCCCCGGTTTGTAGTTCTGTTTGTTTTATGAAAATATAGTTCGCAGCTTTCCTGTTTGCAAAGACGAGAGATTTCAGAGTTCCTGATGTCACAAAAACGACATTTAAGTTTAGTCGATCTCCTGCGAACATGTGGAGAGCAGTAAGTTCGGGAAGATTGAGGGCGGATCAGGACAGGTTTGGATATTTATAACTAGTTGATGCACTATTCGCTCGTAAAACTCTTTCCTATTCAGGGGCTAGTCATCTGCAGTTGATCGCACTTTAAATTCACGCTGTGCATATTAATACTCAATGGATGAATACTATTTCAACAAAAGTATCAGCCATTTATTTTAAGCGTTAACAATTTCATTTCTAATATCGCAAAGTGCAATTTTAACCCACTTACCTTCTGCCGACTCGTGTAAAGGCGATCCTTGGGTGTATTCCTCCCCATCCACAGTAACCCCAGTTTCCCACTGCACAGTGAGGATCCTCTTTAGCACCAATTCTGTTTCTGTCAGCTTGTGGCAAAAACCTATCATACTCTGTATATGTAGACACTCTATCTAATCCCGTGTACCTGCCCTGGGAGTGTTTGATGGGACAGTGTAGAGGGAGCTTTACTCTGTATCTAACCCCGTGTACCTGCCCTGGGAGTGTTTGATGGGACAGTGTAGAGGGAGCTTTACTCTGTATCTAACCCGTGTACCTGCCCTGGGAGTGTTTGATGGGACAGTGTAGAGGGAGCTTTACTCTGTATCTAACCCATGTACCTGCCCCGGGAGTGTGTGATGGGACAGTGTAGAGGGAGCTTTACTCTGTATCTAACCCCGTGTACCTGCCCTGGGAGTGTTTGATGGGACAGTGTAGAGGGAGCTTTACTCTGTATCTAACCCCGTGTACCTGCCCTGGGAGTGTTTGATGGGACAGTGTAGAGGGAGCTTTACTCTGTATCTAACCCCATGTACCTGCCCCGGGAGTGTTTGATGGGACAGTGTAGAGGGAGCTTTACTCTGTATCTAACCCATGTACCTGCCCCGGGAGTGTGTGATGGGACAGTGTAGAGGGAGCTTTACTCTGTATCTAACCCCATGTACCTGCCCTGGGAGTGTTTGATGGGACAGTGTAGAGGGAGCTTTACTCTGTATCTAACCCATGTACCTGTCCTGGGAGTGTTTGATGGGACAGTGTAGAGGGAGCTTTACTCTGTATCTAACCCGTGTACCTGCCCTGGGAGTGTTTGATGGGACAGTGTAGAGGGAGCTTTACTCTGTATCTAACCCCGTGTACCTGCCCTGGGAGTGTTTGCTGGGACAGTGTAGAGGGAGCTTTACTCTGTATCTAACCCGCTGTACCTGCCCTGGGAGTGTTTGCTGGGACAGTGTAGAGGGAGCTTTACTGTGTATCTAACCCCGTGCTGTACCTGCCCTGGGAGAGTTTGATGGGACAGTGTAGAGGGAGCTTTACTCTGTATCTAACCCCCTGTACCTGCCCTGGGAGTGTTTGCTGGGACAGTGTAGAGGGAGCTTTACTCTGTATCTAACCCAAGCTGTACCTGCCCTGGGAGTGTTTGATGGGACAGTGTAGAGGGAGCTTTACTCTGTATCTAACCCCGTGCTGTACCTGCCCTGGGAGAGTTTGATGGGACAGTGTAGAGGGAGCTTTACTCTGTATCTAACCCCCTGTACCTGCCCTGGGAGTGTTTGCTGGGACAGTGTAGAGGGAGCTTTACTCTGTATCTAACCCCCTGTACCTGCCCTGGGAGTGTTTGATGGGACAGTGTAGAGGGAGCTTTACTCTGTATCTAACCCCGTGCTGTACCTGCCCTGGGAGTGTTTGCTGGGACAGTGTAGAGGGAGCTTTACTCTGTATCTAACCCATGCTGTACCTGCCCTGGGAGTGTTTGCTGGGACAGTGTAGAGGGAGCTTTACTCTGTATCTAACCCATGCTGTACCTGCCTTGGGAGTGTTTGCTGGGACAGTGTAGAGGGAGCTTTAATCTGTATCTAACCCCGTGCTGTACCTGCCCTGGGAGTGTTTGATGGGACAGTGTAGAGGGAGCTTTACTCTGTATCTAACCCCGTGCTGTACCTGCCCTGGGAGTGTTTGATGGGACAGTGTAGAGGGAGCTTTACTCTGTATCTAAACCCGTGCTGTACCTGCCCTGGAAGTGTTTGATGGGACAGTGTCGAGGGAGCTTTACTCTGTATCTAACCCGTGCTGTACCTGCCCTGGGAGTGTTTGATGGGACAGAGTAGAGGGAGCTTTACTCTGTATCTAACCCCCTGTACCTGCCCTGGGAGTGTTTGATGGGACAGTGTAGAGGGAGCTTTACTCTGTATCTAACCTCGTGCTGTACCTGCCCTGGGAGTGTTTGATGGGACAGTGTAGAGGGAGCTTTACTCTGTATCTAACCCCCTGTACCTGCCCTGGGAGTGTGATGGGACAGTGTAGAGGGAGCTTTACTCTGTATCTAACCCCCTGTACCTGCCCTGGGAGTGTTTGAAGTAACTATTTCCCTGAATTTCCTCGTGTTAGTGGCCACTCCAAGGCCAGAACTTTACCGGGAATTTGGTACAAACACTATTAACACACACATCAGGCAAAGTCTGCAGCACGCGCTGAAAAGTTGTAGAAAATTCAGGGCCCACGTCAACATTTAAGTTTCAATCGATGGACGGGAAATGGATGTGAGAACTGAGCGCACGTGGGAGCAGGACACTGCTCCCTGTGGAGCATAAACACCAGCAGACTGCTGGGCTCGTTCCATATTGGCATTTTGATGTAATTCTACGTAAAATCGTGGACGTGGACAAGACATTTTCTGAAGGGTAGAAAACAATGGGTATAGAAACATAGAAATTTACAGCGCAGGAGGAGGCCATTTCGGCCCATCGTGTCCGCACCGGCCGACAAAGAGCCACACGGCCCTCGGTCAGCAGCTCTGAAGGTTACATATAAACCAATGAACAATGACGGAAAGGCAAAGAGCACCCAGCCCAACCAGTCCGCCTCACACAACTGCAACACGCCTTATACTGAAACATTCTATACTCCACCCAATCGGAGCCATGTGATCTCCTGGGAGAGGCAAAAAACAGATAAAAACCCAGGCCAATTTCGGGAGAAAAAATCTGGGAAAATTCCTCTCCGACCCATCCAGGCGATCGACACTAGTCCAGGAGATCACCCTGGCCGTATTCTATTCCCTGCAGTACTTACCATTATATCTGCACCGTCCAACAAAAGGTCATCCAGTCTAATCCCAATTACCAGCTCTAGGTCCATAACCCTGCAGGTTACTGCACTTTAAGTGACCATCCAAGCATCTCTTAAAAGTGGTGAGGGTTTCTGCATCCACTCTTCCAGGCAGCAAGTTCCAGATCCCCACAGCCCTCTGCGTAAAGAAGCCCCCCCTCAAATCCCCTCTAAACCTTCCACCGACCACCTTAAAACTATGCCCCCTCGTAATAGACCCCTCCACCAATGGAAATAGACCCTTACTATCCACTATGTCCAGGCCCCTCAATATTTTGTACACCTCAATGAGGTCTCCTCTCAACCTCCTCTGTTTCAATGAGAACAAACCCAACCTATCCAATCTGTCCTCAGAACCAAGATTCTCCATTCCAGGCAGCATCCTAGTAAATCTCCTCCGCACCCTCTCTAGTGCAATCACATCCTTCCTATAAAAGGCGACCAGAACTGCACGCAATACTCCAGCTGTGGCCTAACCAAAGTATTATACAATTTAAGCATAACCTCCCTGCTCTTATATTCTATGCCTCGGCCAATAAAGGCAAGCATTCCGTATGCCTTCTTAACCACCTGGCCTGCTACTTTCAGGGATCTGTGGACAAGCACTCCAAGGTCCCTTTGTTCATTTACACTATTAAGTGGCCTACCGTTTAATGTGTATACCCTTTCCTTATTAGCCCTCCCAAAGTGCATCACCTCACACTTCTCTGAATTAAATTCCATTTGCCACTGCTCTGCCCACCTGACCAGTAGATTGATATCCTCCTGCAGCCCATGACTTTCCTCTTCATTATCAACCACACAGCCAATTTTAGTGTTGTCTGCAAACTTCTTAATCATACTCCCTATATTCAAATCTAAATCGTTGATATATACCACAAAAAGCAAGGGACCCAGTACTGAGCCCTGCGGAACCCCACTGGAAACATCCTTCCAGTCACAAAAACATCCATCAATCATTACCCTTTGCTTCCTACCTCCAAGCCAATTTTGGATCCAACTTGCCACTTTGCCCTGTATCCCATGGGCTTTAACCTTCATGACTAGTCTACCATGTGGGACTTTATCAAAAGCTTTGCTCAAGTCCATATATACTACATCGTACGCACTATCCTCATCGACCCTCTTCGTTACCTCCTCAAAAAATTCAATCAGGTTAGTCAGACACGATCTTCCCTTAACAAATCTGTGCTGACTGTCCCTAATTAATCCTTGTTGTCCAAATGCAGATTTATTCTGTCTTTCAGAATTTTTTCCAATAATTTTCCCACCACTGAGGTTAGGCTGACAGGCCTGTAATTACTCGGCCTATCCCTTTCTCCTTTCCTAAATAAAGGTACTACATTAGCAGTCCTCCAATCCTCCGGCACCATGCCCAGATCCAAAGAGGACTGGAAAATGATGGTCAAGGCCTCTGCTATTTCCTCTTTTACTTCGCCTGGGATGCATTTCATCCGGGCCTGGGGACTTATCTACTTTCAAAACTGCTAAACTCCTTAATACTTCCTCTCTCACTATATTTATTTCATCCAGAATATCACACACCTCATCGATAGCAGTATCTACAATACCCCTTTCGTTTGTGAAGAGAGATGCAAAGTATTCGTTAAGAACCTTCCCAACATCTTCCGCCTCCACACAAAGATTACCCTCATGGTCTCTAATAGGCCCCACCCTTTCTTTAATTACCCTCTTACTCTTAATATATTTATGGAACATCTTAGGGTTTTCCTTAATTTTACTGACCAAGAATTTATCATGCTCTCTCTTAGCATTCCTAATATCCTTTTTAATTTTGCCTCTTAACTTTCTATATTCCTCTAAAGATTCTATAGTATTTAGTCATTGGTATATGACATAAACATAGAAACATAGAAAATAGGTGCAGGAGTAGGCCATTCGGCCCTTCGAGCCTGCACCGCCATTCAATAAGATCATGGCTGATCATTCCCTCAGTACCCCTTTCCTGCTTTCTCTCCATACCCCTTGATCTCCTCAGCCGTAAGGGCCATATCTAACTCTCTCTTGAATATATCCAATGAACTGGCATCAACAACTCTCTGCGGTAGGGAATTCCACAGGTTAACAACTCTCTGAGTGAAGAAGTTTCTCCTCATCTCAGTCCTAAATGGCCTACCCCTTATCCTAAGACTATGTTCCCTGGTTCTGGACCTCCCCAACATCGGGAACATTCTTCCTGCATCTAACCTGTCCAATCCCGTCAGAATCTTATACGTTTCTATGAGATCCCCTCTCATCCTTCTAAACTCCAGTGAATAAAGGCCCAGTTGATCCAGTCTCTCCTCTTATGACAGTCCAGCCATCCCTGGAATTAGTCTGATGAACCTTCACTGTACTCCCTCAATAGCAAGAACGTCCTTCTTCAGATTAGGAGACCAAAACTGAACACAATATTCCAGGTGAGGCCTCACTAAGGCCCTGTACAACTGCAGCAAGACCTCCCTGCTCCTATACTCAAATCCCCGAGCTATGAAGGCCAACATACCATTTGCCTTCTTCACCGCCTGCTGTCACTGCATGCCAACCTTCAATGACTGATGTACCATGACACCCAGGTCTCGTCGCACCTCCCCTTTTCCAAATCTGCCGACATTCAGATAATATTCTGCCTTCGTGCTTTTGCCCCCAAGATGGATAACCTCACATTTATCCACATTATACTGCATCTGCCATGCATTTGCCCACTCAACTAACCTGTCTAAGTCACCCTGCAGCCTCTTAGCGTCCCCCTCACAGCTCACACCGCCACCCAGTTTAGTGTCATCTGCAAACTTGGAGATATTACACTCAATTCCTTCATCCAAATCGTTAATGTATATTGTAAAGAGCTGGGGTCCCAGCACTGAGCCCTGCAGCACTCCACTCATCACTGCCTGTCATTCTGAAAAGGACCCGTTTATCCCGACTCTCTGCTTCCTGTCTGCCAACCAGTTCTCTATCCACGTCAGGACATTACGCCCAATACCATGTGATTTGATTTTGCACACCAATCTCTTGTGTGGGACCTTGTCAAAAGCCTTTTGAAAGTCCAAATACACCACATCCACTGGTTCTCCCTTGTCTACTCTGCTAGTTACATCCTCAAAAAATTCCAGAAGATTTGTCAAGCATGATTTCCCTCTCATAAATCCATGCTGACTTGGTCCGATCCTGTCACTGCTTTCCAAATGAGCTGCTATTTCATCCTTAATGATTGATTCCAACATTTTCCCCACTACTGATGTCAGGTTAACCGGTCTATAATTACTCGTTTTCTCTCTCCCTCCTTTTTTAAAAAGCGTCCCTTTTTTTCTTAATGCTCCCCTGTAAGTCCCTAGACATCTAGGGGGCTCTAGAATTATTTTTCCCAGCCTTTTTCTTTAAGGGCACATGTTTGGCCTGAGCCTTCCGGATCTCCTCCTTCAATGCCTCCCGCTGTTCCGACACTGAGTAGCTGTTTCCAGTCCACCATGGCCAAATCACTCCTTAACTTAGCAAAATTAGCTTTTTCCCAATTCGGAACTTTTATTCCAGGTCTATTCTTTCCATAACCGACTTGAATCTGACTGAATTATGATCACTGGCATCCAAGTGCTCCCCCACTAATACCCCTTCCACCTGCCCAGCTTCATTCCCCAAAACTAAATCCAAGACCCCCTCTCCTACATACTGACTAAAAAAGTTCTCTTCAACGCATTTCAAGAATTCCGCACCATCTATATTACACTATATTTGTCCCAATCAATATTTGGATAGTTAAAATCCCCTATTACTACCCAATGTTTTTGGACCACAGCAATTTGCCTACATATTTACTCCTCTATGTTCCTCCGACAGTTTGGGGGTCTATAATACACGCCCAGCAGTGTGATCGCCCCTTTTTTATTTTTCAATTCGACCCATATGGCCTCATTTGATGATCCCTCTAACATATCATCCATTACTATTTCTAACTTACATCAACAACTTGAACTCAGAAACTCAATACAAATTAGTCAAATTATAGCAAATAGGAGGGTAGCGGAATCAAAGGAGGCAGCTTAGAAATGACAGCATGCATTGGACAATAACTCAGGGTAATGTTGACACAGACTGAGGAATCATAAACTTGATGCTCAACATGTCCAAACAATGCAGACCAACAACAACACCAAGAGCAGGCAGCAGAATGTGAGTCAGAGGAAGTCAGGACAAACTGCACCGTGAGTCATGTGTCCAGAATCATCAGCATCATCGGCAGTCCCTCAAAATCGAGGAAGACTTGCTTCCACTCCTAAAGTGAGTTTTTTGGTGGTTGAACAGTCCAACACGAGAGCCACAGACCCTGTCACAGGTGGAACAGATATTCATCAGGGGAAGGGGGGTGGGACTGGTTTACCGCACGCTCCTTCCGCTGCCTGCGCCTGATCTCTTCACGCTCGCGGTGTTGAGACTCGAAGAGCTCAATTCCCTCCCGGATGCACTTTCTCCACCTCGGGCGGTCTTTGGCCAGGGTCTCCCAGGTGTTAGTGGGGATGTCGCACTTTACCAGCGAGGCTTTGAGGGTGTCCTTGTAACGTTTCCGTTGCCCACCTTTGGCTCGTTTGCCATGAAGGAGCTCCGCAATTGCTTAGGGAGTCTCGTGTCTGGCATGCGAACTATGTGGCCTGCCCAGCGAAGCTCATCGAGTGTGGTCAGTGCTTCAATGCTGGGGATGTTAGCCTGGGCGAGGACACTGATGTTGGTGCATCTGTCCTCCCAGGGGATTTGCAGGATCTTGCGGAGACATCGTTGGTGATATATCTCCAGCGACTTGATGTGTCTTCTGTAAGTCGTCCATGCCTCTGATCCATATACGAGGGCGGGAATTACTGCAGCCCTGTAGACCATGAGCTTGGTGGTAGGTTTGAGGGCTTGGTCTGCGAACACTCTTTTCCTAAGGCGGTCGAAGGCTGCACTGGAGGCGATGTTGAATCTCTGCATCAATGTCTGCCTTTGTTGATAAGAGGCTCCCGAGGTATGGGAAGTGGTCCATGGTGTCGAGAGCCGTTCCGTGAATCTTGATGACTGGGGGGCAGTGCTGTGTGGTGAAGACAGGCTGGTGGAGGACCTTTGTCTTACGGATATTAAGCGTGAGGCCCATGCTTTCATACGCCTCGGTGAATACGTCGACTATATCCTGGAGTTCAGCCTCAGAACGTGTGCAGACGCAGACGTCGTCCGCGTACTGTAGCTCGACGACAGAGGTTGGGGTGATCTTGGACCTGATCTGGAGACGGCGAAGGTTAAACAGCTTCCCGCTGGTTCTGTAGTTTAGTTCCACTCCAGCGGGGTGCTTGTTGACAGTGAGGTGGAGCATGGCGGCGAGGAAGATTGAGAAGAAGGTTAGAGCGATGACGCAGCCCTGCTTGACCCCGGTCCAGACGTGGAATGGGTCTGTAATGGATCCGCTGGTAAGGATCACGGCCTGCATGTCGTTGTGGAGCAGGCGAAGGATGTTGACAAACTTTCCAAAACGGAAGAGGACACATCATAAGCCCTCACAGTCGACAGTGTCAAAGGCCTTTGTAAGATCGAAAAAGGCCATGTACAAGGACTGGCACTGCTCCCTGCATTTGTCCTGCAGTTGTCGTGCTGCAAAGATCACGTCCAGAAACAAGGGTGACACGCAAGCCCGAGTGGCAGTGGAGAGGTCGCACAAGGCTGGTGCCCAGTGTTCGGCGTGTGACACGAGGGAAGGCTGCAGAAACTTGGGCTTTTCAACCTGGAAAGGCAGCACCTGAGGGGTGAACCTTTAGAGGGATATATGCTAGAAAACATTATAGAAAAGGGAAATGCCGAATATGACATCAAATTATGCTGAGAGTCGAACAAGGTATGTGCAAACTAACAAAAAATAAACTGAAGACTGATATTGGTTAATTCTTCTTCATACAAAGAGTGGGATGGACTTCCACATCGAGGTGTGAGGGTGAAAAGCCTGGAGTTGTTTGAGAACGATGCAACAATGAAGGGATCTAGGATCCTTCTGGATGGATGAAAAATGATGGGCTGATTATCTTGTGACTCCATGCTTGAATCATGCCCCCTGCCGGCTGAATATCACCTTCCATTAATGGAAAGGAAGTAAGAAAGACTTGAATTTATACGGCACCTTTCCTGACCTCAGGATGTCCCAAAGCGCTAAGTGAGTCAATGACTAGCTCCCCGTCTAGAAATGTGGGAAAGCCGTAAGTATTTCTGCAAGTTGGTGATCACAGAACAAGTCGCTAACTCCCCCGACACAAGAAATTAGTTTCATGGAAATTGTGAAGAGAGTGGTAATTACTGATAAAGAAGGGATGGAAATGAAGTCACTAAAAGTGGATGTGTTCCCTGGACCACACACTATGGTGCTGAAGGAAATAGATGATGCAATTGGTCACATTTTGGCAGGATCTTTAGAGAACCATTAGAATCAGGAGTTGTACCAAAGAATTAAGGAGTAAGGACAGAAACATTATTCTTTTTAAAAATAATCGGCAAAGGACTGTCCTGGCCGTTGACCCTGACATCTGTGATGGGTAAAATGTTCGAGTCTGTTAGGGCGGTTGGAGGGGATGGGGGGATTCTTTGAGGAAGCATCAGAGCTTGTGGAGGAGGCTCTGATACCGTGCTGTACAGGCGGCTGGGAGATAAGGTAGAAAAGCACAGGGGTGCAGTTATTGAGATTGGGAGCTGGCAGCAGTGAGGGAGCAGGAGGTGGCTGTACACGCGGTCCATGATGGAGAGGCAGGAAGTGACTAGTGGGGAATCCCAAAGATCAGCACAGGAACCTTTGCATATAGATTAGGCAAATTGGCAAAGGTAGTCTGGAGGAGGTTTATAGAATGAATTCGAGACAGTTTCCTAGAACAATATGTCACGGAACCAACCAGAGAACAAGCTATTTTAGGTCTTGTTTTGTTTAATGAGACAGGATTAATTAGTAATCTGATAGTAACTGATCCTCTAGAAAAAAGGGTGAACATAATATGATAGAAATTCACATTGAGTTTGAAAGTGACATTCTTAAGTCTGACACTGGAGGGTAACTTAAACAAAGCCATTTATGAGGGGCGAGTTGGCTGAGGAAGATTGAGAAATTAGATTAAAAGGTATGACAGCAGATAAGTATTGGTAATCATTTAAAGAAATATTCCAAAATTCTTAACGAATATACATTCCATTGAGGAAGAAAACATCCATGGGAAAAATGGTCCAACCATGGTTAACTAAAGAAGTTAAGGATAGTATTAGATTAAAAGAGGCTTATAATGTTTCAAAGAATGGTAGTAAGCCTGAGGATTGGGAGAGTTTTAGCATCATCATCATCATCAGAGGCAGTCCCTCGGAATCGAGGAAGATTTGCTTCCCCTCTAAAAATGAGTCCTTAGGTGGCTGAACAGTCCGATACAGGAGCCACAGTCCCTGTCACAAGTGGGACAGATAGTCGTTGAGGGAAGGGGAGGGTGGGACTGGTTTGCCGCACGCTCCTTCCGCTGCCCGTGCTTGATTTCTGCATGCTCTGAAGGAGCACCGAGAAGAGTACTTGCTTAGGGAGTCTCATGTCTGGCATGCGAACTATGTGGCCTGCCCAGCGGAGCTGATCAAGTGTGGTCAGTACTTCAATGCTGGGGATGTTGGCCTGGTCGAGGACGCTAACGTTGGTGCGTCTGTCCTCCCAGGGGATTTGTAGGATCTTGCGAAGACATCGTTGGTGATATTTCTCCAGCGACTTGAGGTGTCTACTGTACATGGCACATGTACTAGCAAAGGATGACCAAAAATTGATGATAAGGGAGAAAATAGAATGAGAGTAAATTAGCAAGAAATATATAACAGATTCTAAGAGCTTCTACAAGTATGCAAAAAGGAAGAGTGTAGCAAAAGTGTTGGACCCTTAGAGGCTGAGACAGGAGAAATTATATATTTTGTATGTCTTCACAGTATACACAAAAAGTGTACCAAAAATAGTGGGGAACCAAGGGGCTAATGAGAGTGAGGAACTTAAAGTAATTATCAGTAGAGAAAAAGTACGAGAGAAACTAATGGGACTAAAGCCGACAAATCCCCAGATTGATGGCCTACATCTGAGGGTTCGAAAAGAAGTTGCTGCAGAGATAGTGGATCTTCCAGAATTCCCTAGATTCAGGAAAGATCCCAGCGGATTGGAAGGTAGCAAATATAACTCCGCTTTTCAAGAAAGGAGGGAGAGAGAAAACAGGGAACTACAGGCCAGTTAGCCTGACATCAGTCGGCAGGAAAATGCTGGAATCCATTAGTAAGGAAGTGGTATCAGGGCACTTAGAAAATCATCACATGATTAGGCAGAGTCAGCATGGTTTTATGAAAGGGAAATCGTGTAGCATGGTAGATAAAGTGGAACCAGTGGATGTAGTATATTTGGATTTTCAAAAGGCATTCGATAAGAGGTTGTTAACATAATAACATAAGAAATAGGAGCAGGAGTAGGCTACTTGGCCCCTCGAGCCTGCTCCGCCATTCAGTAAGATCATGGCTGACCTGATCATGGACTCAGCTCCACTTCCCTGCCCGCTCCCCATAACCCCTTATCGTTTAAGAAACTGTCTTTCTCTGTCTTAAATTTATTTAATGTCCCAGCTTCCACAGCTCTCTGAGGCAGCGAATTCCATAGATTTACAACCCTCTGAGAGAAGAAATTTCTCCTCATCTCAGTTCGAAGTGGGCGGCCCCTTATTCTAAGATCATGCCCCCTAGTTCTAGTCACCCCACCAGTGGAAACATCCTCTCTGCATCCACCTTGTCAAGCCCCCTCATCATCTTATACGTTTCTATAAGGTCACCTCTCATTCTTCTGAATTCCAATGAGTAGAGGCCCAACCTACTCAACCTTTCCTCATAAGTCAACCCCCTCATCCCCGGGATCAACCGAGTGAACCTTCTCTGAACTGCCTCCAAAGCAAGTATATCCTTTTGTAAATATGGAAACCAAAACTGCACGCAATATTCCAGGTGTGGTATCACCAATACCCTGTACAGCTGTAACAAGAATTCCCTGCTTTTATACTCCATCCCCTTTGCAATAAAGGCCAAGATACCATTGACCTTCCTGATCACTTGCTGTACCTGCATACTATCCTTTTGTGTTTCATGCACAAGTACCCCCAGGTCCCGCTGTGCTGCAGCACTTTGCAATCTTTCTCCATTTAAATAATAACTTGCTCTTTGATTTTTTTCTGCCAAAGTACATGACCTCACACTTTCCAACATTATACGCCATTTGTCAAATTCTTGCCCACTCACTTAGCCTGTCTATGTTCTTTTGCAGATTTTGTTGTGTCCTCCTCACACATTGCTTTTCCTCCCATCTTTGTATCGTCAGCAAACTTGGCTATGTTACACTCGGTCCCCTCTTCCAAGTCGTTAATATATATTGTAAATAGTTGGTGTCCCAACACTGATCCCTGCGGCACCCCACTGGTCACTGATTGCCAACCAGAGAATGAACCATTTATCCCGACTCTCTGTTTTCTGTTTGTCAGGCAATCCTCTATGCATGCTAATATATTACCCCCAACCCTGTGAACTTTTATCTTGTGCAGTAACCTTTTATGTGGCACCTTGTCAAATACCTTCTGGAAGTCCAAATACACCACATCCACTGGTTCCCCTTTATCTACCCTATCCATCCTCAAAGAATTCCAGCAAATTTGTCAAACATGACTTCCCCTTCATAAATCCATGCTGACTCTGCCTGACCAAATTTTGCTTTTCCAAATGTCCTGCTGCTGCTTCTTTAATAATGAACTCCAACATTTTCCCAACCACAGATGTTAGGCTAACTGGTCTATAGTTTCCTGCTTTTTGTCTGCCTCCTTTTTTAAATAGGGGCGTTACATTTGCAGTTTTCCAATCTGCTGGGACCTCCCCAGAATCCAGGGAATTTTGGTAAATTACAACCAATGCATCCACAATCCCTGCCGCTACTTCTCTTAAGATCCTAGGATGCAAGCCATCAGGTCCAGGGGATTTATCTGCCTTTAGTCCCATTATTTTACTGAGTACCACCTCCTTAGTGATTGTGATTGTGTTAAGTTCCTCCCCCCTATAGCCCCTAGACTATCCACTGTTGGAATATTGTTAGTGTCCTCTACTGTAAAGACTGATACAAAATATTTGTTTAGAGTTTCTGCCATCTCCATGTTCCCCATTACTAATTCCCCGGTCTCGTCCTCTAAGGGACCAACATTTACTTTAGCCACTCTTTTCCTTTTTTATATACCTATAGAAACTCTTGCTATCTGTTTTTATATTTTGTGCTAGTTAACTTTCATAGTCTATCTTCCCTTTCGTAATCATTTTTTTTAGTCATTCTTTGCTGGCTTTTAAAAGCTTCCCAATCTTCTGTCCTCCCACTAGTTTTGGCCACTTTGTATGCCCTTGTTTTTAATTGGATACCGTCCTTTATTTCTTTAGTTAGCCATGGATGGCTATCTTTTCTCTTGCACCCTTTCCTCCTCACTGGAATATATTTTTCTTGACAGTTGTGAAATATCTCCTTAAATGTACACTTCAATCTGTTTTCCCAGTCCACTTTAGCCATCTCTGCCCTCATACCTTCATAGTCTCCTTTATTTAAGTTTAGTATGTTAGTTAGAGATCCAACTTTCTCACCCTCTATCTGAATTTGAAACTCAACCATGCTATGATCACCCATTCCAGGGGGATCCTTTATTAGGAGATTGTTTATTAATCCTGTCTCATTACACAAGACCAGATCCAAGATAGCCTGCTCCTTGGTTGGCTCCGTTACATATAGCTCAAGGAACCCGGCCCTTACGCACTCTATGAACTCTTCCTCAAGGCTACCCAGACCAATTTAATTTGTCCAATCAATATGGAGGTTAAAATTACCCATGATTATTGCTGTTCCCTTTTTACAAGCCCCCACTATTTCCTGGTTTATGCTCCGACCAACAGAGTTGTTATTGTTTGGGGGCCTATATACTACGCCCACCAGTGACTTTTTTCCTTATTATTCCTTATCTCCACCCAAACTGTTTCAACATCCTGATCATTTGAGCATATATGGTTTCTCACTATTGCAGTGATTCCATCCTTTATCAATAGAGCTACCCCATCTCCTTTTCCTAAGCAAGATAAGGGTGCATGGGTTGCTGGTAATGTATTAGCATGGATAAAGGATTGGTTAATGGACAGAAAACAGAGAGTAGGGATAAACGGGTCTTTTTCAGGTTGGCAGGCTGTAACTGGTGCAAGGATCAGTGCTGGGGCCTCAGCTATTTAAAATCTATATTAATGACCTAGATGAAGGGACCGAGTGTAATGTATCCAAGTTTGCTAACGATACAAAGCTGGGTGGGACAGTAAGCTTTGAGGAGGACGCAAGGGCCTTCAAGGGGATATAGATAGGCTAAGTGAGTGGGTAGTAAGGTTGGCAGATGGGGTATAATGTGGGGAAATGTGAGGTTTTCACTTTGGTAGGAATAGAAAACAGAATGGGGTTGAAATTGAGTTCTGCCCCGTGGTAACCATGGCGAAACGGGACTTTCTGTGCCCAGCACACAATTCTGATTACCGCCCCTCACAGAAAGTGGATGTAATGTCGGGCACTCCAATTCCTCGCGGGGCGGGTTCGGGGGAACATCGCGGCCTCTCCACGTATGATGTGTTTGAACGCTGCTCCTCTTCTGTTAAAGGGGAGAGATGCTGTGAACTCTGCGGGCCCTCTACTGGATCACCAGGGCTAAGGGCAGCACCGAGACAGAGTGCTGGGCTGCACGATCGTGGCCCGGACCCGGAGAAAGGAGCGGCGAGGGGGTAAAAATAAAAGATGGCTACAATTGTACAGGGCCTTGGTGAGACCACACCTGGAGTACTGTGCAGTTTGGGTCTCCTTATCTAAGGAAGGATATACTTGTCTTGGAGGCGGTGCAATGAAGGTTCACTAGATTGATTCTTGGGATGAGAGGACTGTCCTATGAGGAGAGATTGTGCAGAATGGGCCGATACTCTCTGGAGTTTAGAAGAATGAGAGGTGATGTCATTGAAACAGATAAGATTCTGAGGGGGATTGACAGGGTGGTTATTTCCCCCGGGCTGGAGAGTCTAGAACTGGGAGGCACAGTCTCAGGATAAGGGGTCGGCCATTTAAGACATGGACGAGGAGGAATTTCTTCACTCGGGGGGTTGTGAATCTTTGGAATTCTCTGCCCCAGAGAGCTGTGGATGCTGAGTCTCTGAATATATTCAAGGCTGAGATCGAGAGATTGTTGGACTCTAGGGGAATTGAGGGATATGGGCATTGGGCGGGGAAGTGGAGTTGAGGTAGAAGATCAGCCATGTTCTCATTGAATGGCGGAGCAGGAGGGGCCAAATGGCCGACTCCTGCTTCTAATTCTTAAGTTCTTGTATTGTACAACAATGATTTGGGAGTTGAGAGAGGGGAGGAGGAAATGTGTACAAGCGGTGGAGCGGCCTGACTGGGTACAGAAGGGGGACTTTCAGTTTACGGTTCTGGTGGTTATTCGCCATCCCGAGTTTCATCACTTTCCAGAATTTCAATGGCCATTTCTCCGTGCTACATCACGATCTAGTGAACCTGGTCAGGGGTTGGACTGGACCAGCCAGGGATATGACCAAAGCTGATAACACCTGGAGAGCTGGTCTGGCTTTTGGTTTGAAACCCAATTGAGGGAAATGTAGTGAACTTGATGATGTCAAGCCTTGGAGAGGGTGCAGAGGAAGTTTACTAGAATGGAGAGTTCGGGGCCCAGAAGAGCTGAGGGCCCAGGAGCAGCACGGACCTGCCCACACTGCGATATGTGTGCAAGGTTAACCCTTGCCACTGGATAAAGGCCTAGCTCTGTCATGCCCGTGTGGTGGCTGATGTGCAACAGTCACCACACGTTAAAAAAAATCCGCGCACAGGCATCTTCCACCTCTTCAATTGGACTTTAGGACTGGAACATCGGGTCCTTCATTGAAACATCTGTGAACTCATGGCAGCAAGTCATCCTGGTTCGAGGGACTGCCTAGGACTGGGGGGTCTCAGTTCTGGGCCTGAGCATTCCTGTACAACAAATGAAACATTCATCAGCAGTTTGTGTTCCTTGGGAGGGTGACTCACCCACTTGCCTTTCCTGCTCATTTCCATTTATGGGACAATTAAATAAAAATAAAGCAATCTTGGGAAAAGAAGTTACACTTCCCAATGGCAAATGGCAGGAACTGCTGGAGACAATGGCTGTTGTTATTTGTTTCCTGACTTTGTGTTTTGTCTCTCACACAGATACAAGGGGCTGATAACCGGGAGACGTGCCAGGTTGATTATTGCAGTGTTCTGGATCCTGTCCTTGGTCATCGGGCTGACTCCGTTTCTGGGCTGGAACCGGCGGCGTGAGGCGGAGGCCGAGTGCCAAAACCTGACCGCCTGGGCACCGCGTCTGGGGAACAACTCCGGCCTCCACAACTGCTTGGTCAAATGCCTCTTTCTCAACGTTGTCAATATGAAATACATGGTTTACTTTAATTTCCTGGGCTGTGTGCTGACTCCATTGCTCATCATGCTGGGCATTTATGTCAAAATCTTCACTGTCGCCAGGAAGCAGCTGCGGAAGATTGAGCTCAACTCCATCAACTCCGACCCCAGCAGGACCTTCTTACAGAATCAAGTGAGAGTTGCAAAGTCGCTGTCCATCATTGTGGGCTTCTTCGCCTTCTGCTGGCTACCACTGCACATCATTAACTGCATCAATTATTTTCACCCTCAGTATTTCCAAACTATGAACTCCCATATCATGAATGCCGCCATCATTCTCTCTCACGCCAACTCTGTTGGGAATCCCATCATCTACGCCTACAAGATTGAGGAGTTCCGCAATACCTTTCATAAAATTATTTTCAAACAGATTCTGTGCAGGACTGACGATGACTTTAAGCATGACACCAGCACTCTCCGGCGGAACACATACACACAAGGCACGGAGCATTCCACATGAATATCTGGGCACTTAATATTTAAACAAACTGTTCACAGACACACTCCTGACATCGGTCTGTGAAGATGAATTGCAGGGTTAGAACAGGATAAAATGAAAGGAAGGTGGCAACAAACTGAGGCACCTGAGTATCACCTCAAACCTGATTCTACCCCAGCAAGTAGTTCTTCTCCTGAGCAGGACTTCTAAATAGCAATACATGTCTATAATAAGCCAAGAGTAAATTGTGGGCCCAATACACCGGCTCGGAGTATGAATCACAAACTAATTTAGTGCTCGGTGGGGCCCATGATGCTCGCAATTTTCAAGGATGTTACTGAAAACCTCAGTGAGGTCTGTGATGAATCCAGTCCCTGCCATACCAATTGTCCACATTAACACATGTTCATGCGTCTTGAAGTTGTGAAAACAAATATTGCCTTGTCGACACTAGGCCCAGAAGTGTTTTCAAAGTGACGCCACCTTTATTCCAAAGCAGTCGCTATTTACCAAAAAGTCAAAGTGATGCATTTTGTTCTGAACCTTGTGGTAACAAAAAGCTGCAACCAAGAACTGTGGGAGAGAGAAATGGGGGCAATTCCAGGTGTTCGAGCACTGAGGACATAGCAATTTAACTGTTGCCAAAGGCAAATGTGGCATGGGAGCACATCATTTCCCATCCCGTCTCCGCTGCTCCACTGTCTCCATCACAAGTATCCCAGCCCTGGAATACAACGGGACACAATGCTGGGATTGTGTCCCTTGGTGTTCTCCAACACTGATTCCCACCGGAGTCTGTGGGGTCAGTGGAAGGGGACCTCATTTGTATTTGCATTGGAGGCAGTTCAGAGAAGGTTCACGAGGTTTATTCCGGAGATGAGGGGGTTGACTTATGAAGAAAAGTTGAACGGGTTGGGCCTCTACTCATTGGAGTTTAGAAGAATGAGAGGTCATCTTATTGAAACGTATAAGATTCTGAGGGGGCTTGGCAGGGTAGATAGAGAGAGGATATTTCCCCTCGTGGGGGAATCTAGAACTAGGGGGCATAGTTTCAGAATAAGGGGCTGCTCATTTAGAACTGAGGTGAGGAGGAATTTCTTCTCTCAAGAGGGTTGTAAATCTGTGGAATTCTCTGCCCCAGAGAGCTGTGGAGGCTGGATCATTGAATATATTTAAGGTGGAGATAGACAGATTCTTGAGCAATAAGGGAGTGAAGGGTTATGGAGAGCGGACAGGGAAGTGGAGCTGAGTCCATGATCAAATCAGCCATGATGGTATTAATTGGTGGAGCAGGCTCGAGGGGCCAAATGGCCGACTCCTGTTCCTATTTTTTATGTTATTATGTATGAGGCGAGCAGGCAGAGGTAGCTCACTGGGCAGAAATTCCATTAGCCTGCCCCTTGTCAGGGACGATGGGTTGCCTCTCGGACCCCCTGCACTGCTCTGCTTGTCAGGCCTGGACTCCAAGAGCAAGGCACACATTCATCATTAACCAGTCAGGAGTTCCTCGGGGCAGTGTCCTAGTCCCAACCATCTTCAGCTGCTTCATCAATGACCTTCCCTCCATCAGAAGGTCAGAAGTGGGGATGTTCGCTGATGATTGCACAGTGTTCAGTGCCATTCACAACTCCTCAGATAATGAAGCAATCTATGCCCGCATGCAGCAAGACCTGGACAACATTTAGGCTTAGGCTGATAAGTGGCAAGTAACATTTGCACCACACAAGTGTCAGGCAATGACTATCTCCAACTAGCGAGAGTCTAACCATCGCCCCTTGATATTCAATGGCATTACGATCAGCGAATCCCCCATCATCAACATTCTGGGGTCACCACTGACCAGAAACTGAAGTGGTCCAGCCACATAATACTGTGGTCAGGTCAGAAGCTGGGTATTCTGCGCTTACCTGGATGAGTGCAGCTCCAACAACACTCAAGAAGCTCGACATCATCCAGGACAAAGCAGCCCGCTTGATAAGCACCCATCCACCACCTTCAACATTCACTCCCTCCACCACCGGCGCACCGTGGCTGCAGTGTGTCCCATCTACAAGATGCACTGCAGCAACTCGCCAAGGCTTCTTCAGCAACACCTCCCAAACCCACGACCTCTACCCCCTTGAAGGACAAGGGCAGCAGGCTCTTGGGAACACCATCACCTAGAAGTTCCCCTCCAGTGACACATCATCCTGACTTGGAAATATATCAGCCGTTCCTTTATCATCAATGGGTCAAAATCCTGGAACTCCCTCCCTAGCAGCACTATGGGAGCACCTTCACCACACGGACTGCAGCGGTTCAATAAATGCTGGCCTTGCCAACAACGCCCACATCCCAGAACGAATAAAAAGCCAGTAAACATCATCCCATTTGTTGCGCCAATCAGCACCCTCCCAACTTAGGGGACCCCATCCCATCATTTGCCTTGTATGTGATGGACATAGGTTCTGCCCCTTACAGCTTGCAGAAATGGCAGCGATCAGGTGTGGCCAGGTCTCCCGTTCCCTTGAATATTCTGCTGGTCTGTTGCTGAAGTTACAGCGGCAGACTGGCAAAACCCCAGTGAAATTCTGGGGCCAGTGATTCACTCCACCAACAGTGTCGGCTGCATACTGTGGGCCGCCCCGACCTGTGAGAGAACACCACCGCAGGTCGGGGCCATAGAGCTGGAGCGCCGGGCCCTAGAACATCGGGGCGGAGGTGCGGCAAATGAGGGTACGGGGCCCAGAAGAGTCGAGGGCCCAGGGGCAGCACGGACCAGCCCACACTGCAATATGTGTGCGTACTAGGTCCGTGCAGCAGAGCAGGTCTCCAGTCGTCCTGGTTAACCCTTGCCACTGGATAAAGGCCTAGCTTTGTCAAGCCCGTGTGGTGGCTGATGTGCAACGGTCACCACACGTTAAAAAAATCCACGCACAGGCATCTTCCACCCCCTCAACTGGAGTTCAGGACTGGATCATCGGGTCCTTCATTGAAACATGTGTGAACTCTCGTGGAAGCAAGTCATCCTCGTTCGAGGGACTGCGTATGATGAGTAACGGGTGCCTGCACCAGCCTGGCTCACCTCCTCCCACAATAACGTTAGCGTCACTTTGAGTCTTACCTGATTGGGAGAGAGAGAGAGACCCCCAACTGCAACCAATCATGTACCTGCTCGCCTGTATGCCGACTCTTACATGATTTTTTTACATGTTGGTTTTGTTACTGTAAAGGTTCTGAGCTGGGAACATTGGGTGCAGAGGGGATGTGCTACATTGACTCTGGGGCAACACCCTTGCACCGTCCAGCAATGGATCAATGTGTATTACAGATTGTAAAGTCTATAGTGCTGATATTCTACATATGTAGAAATGTAAAAGCTACATTATGGCACAAAATAAACTAATTATCAATATCCTCGTTTCACAAAAATGGTATGAATAATGGGAAGGATTCTAGAATGAGAAAAAGTAACTGAGTATGCTTGATGAGGCAAAATATTATTCACCTGTGACCTTCCTTGTAGTAGGACTAACTTCCTCTATTTATTTTCCAACTTAGTTTAGTCCTGAAATCCTGGACCCGTATCACCCCTGTACCCGAGTGCCGAAATACCCAAACCTCAGTCTCCGATCACCATCAGCATGGTTTGTTGAACTCTGACTTCCCTCTTGCCTCGATGCCCGAGATTGGAACGTGATGTTTGGGAATGGTGGGTGCTGTTGATCACCTGTTTTGCTCGTACACCGATACTCTACATAATTGTTCTCCCCTTTGTCTCAAGTTTCACAGAACAAATTACACAATCCAGGCTGATATCTGACCCTTGCTGCAATATACAACTTCAAAGTCAGTCGGACAGCACATTACATAAGATTTAAGCAAGAATTTAAATCCCCACCCAGCATTGTTGTAGGGTCAATCAGCACATTTTCAAAAATAAACATTTTAAACAAAGCAAAGGAATATGAAGGTCCCAACACACACACTCACAAACCACAAGGTCGTGCTTATTGCAGCCTGTTCCTGGCACAGAGGTGCTGACACAATATAAAGTCGCCCCGTTTACAGGCGGTTTAGGTTGATAACCACACCTTTTTCATTGATTAGGCTCCACAATAATATAATAGGAAGAGTAATATTGATCAGTGTGAAAGAGTGGGATAGACATAGAAAGAGAAGAGAGAGAGAATAGAGGGGTGGGGGAGAATCAGAGAATAGAGAGAGGGACAAAGAGAGAATGGGGAGAGATTGAAAGGGAGAAAGACAGAGGGATAAGGGTGTTCACAATCACTGTGGTAACCTTGCTCCCTGTGCTATCATCTTTGAAATAACATTGCTAAACCATTAATGCACGAATCACAACGATGGCATCCCTGCAGTTAATGCAGCGCCGGGCCCTGTAGAATCATAGAAATTTACAGCACGGAAGGAGGCCATTCGGCCCATCGTGTCCACGCTGGTCGACAAAGAGCCATCCAGCCTAATCCCACTTTCCCGCTCTTGGTCTCTAGCCCTGTAGGTTACGGCACTTTAAGTGCACATCCAAGTACCTTTCAAATGCTGTGAGAATTTCTGCCTCTACCACCCTTTCAGGCAGTGAGTTCCAGACCCCCACCACCCTCTGGGTGAAAAAAATTCTCCTCAAATCCCCTCTGAACCTCCTATCATTTATATCTATTCCCCCTGGTTATTGACCTCTCTAAGGGAAATAGGTCCTTTCTATCCCCACTCTATCTAGGCCCCTCATAATTTTATACACTTCAATAAGATCTTCCCTCAGCCTCCTCTGTTCCAAAGAAAACAACCCCAGCCTATCCAGTCATTGCTCATAGCAAAAATTTTCCAGTCCTGGCAACATGCTGGTAAATCTCCTCTGTACCCTCCCTAGTGCAATCACATCTTTCCTGTAATGTAGTGACCAGAACTGCACACAGTACTCCAGCTGTGGCCTAACCAGTGTTTTACACAGTTCAAGCTTAACCTCCCTGCTCTTGTATTCTATGCCTCGGCTAATAAAGGCAAGTATTCCGTCTGCTTTCTTAACCACCTTATCTATCTGTCCTGCTATCTTCAGAGCTCTGTGGACCTGTACTCCAAGTTGCCTCTATTCCTCTACATTTCTCAAGTGTCCTACCATTTATTGTGTATCCCCTCCCCAAATGCATGACCTCACACCTCTCTGGATTGAATTCCATTTGCCACTGTTCTGCCCACCTGACCAGTTCATTGATATCTTCCTGCAGTCTACAGCTTTCTCCTTCATAATCAGCCACACAAGCAGTTTCTGTATCATCTGCAAACTTCTTAATCATATCACCTACATTCAAGTCTACATCATTGATATATACCATAAAAAGCAAGGGACCCAGCACTGAGCCTGGAACCCTGTCAGCATGGATTTATGAAGAGGAAGTCATGTTTGACAAATTTGCTGGAGCTCTTTGAGGATGTAAAAAACAGGGTGGATAAAGGGGAACCAGTGGATGTGGTGTATTTGGACTTCCAGAAGGCATTTGACAAGGTGCCACATAAAAGGTTACTGCACAAGATAAAAGTTCACGGGGTTGGGGGTAATATATTAGCATGGATAGAGGATTGGCTAACTAGCAAAGAACAGAGAGTCGGGATAAATGGTTCATAGAAACGTAGAAAATAGGTGCAGGAGTAGGCCATTCGGCCCTTCGAGCCTGCACCGCCATTCAGTAAGATCATGGCTGATCATTCCCTCAGTACCCCTTTCCTGCTTTCTCTCCATACCCCTTGATCCCCTTAGCCATAAAGGCCATATCTAACTCCCTCTTGAATATATCCAATGAACTGGCATCAACAACTCTCTGCGGCAGGGAATTCCATTGGTTAACAACTCTCTGAGTGAAGAGGTTTCTCCTCATCTCAGTCCTAAATGGCCTACCCCTTATCCTAAGACTATGTCCCCTGGTTCTGGACTTCCCCAACATTGGGAACATTCTTCCCGCATTTAACCTGTCCAGTCCCGTCAGAATCTTATATACGTTTCTATGAGATCCCCTCTCATCCTTCTAAACTCCAGTGAATAAAGGCCCAGTTAATCCAGTCTCTCCTCATATGTCAGTCCTGCCATCCCTGGAATCAGTCTGGTGAACCTTCGCTGCACTCCCTCAATAGCAAGAACGTCCTTCCTCAGATTAGGAGACCAAAACTGAACACAATATTCCAGGTGAGGCTTCACTAAGGCCCTGTACAACTGCAGTAAGACCTCCCTGCTCCTATACTCAAATCCCCTAGCTATGAAGGCCAACATACCATTTGTCTCGTTGCACCTCCCCTGTTCCTAATCTGCCACCATTCAGATAATATTCTGCCTTCATGTTTTTGCCCCCAAAATGGATAACCTCACATTTATCCACATTATACTGCATCTGCCATGCATTTGCCCACTCACCTAACCTATCCAAGTCACCCTGTAGCCTCTTAGCGTCCTTCTCACAGCTCACACCGCCACCCAGTTTAGTGTCATCCGCAAACTTGGAGATATTACACTCAATTCCTTCATCCAAATTGTTAATGTATATTGTAAAGAGCTGGGGTCCCAGCACTGAGCCCTGCGGCACTCCACTAGTCACTGCCTGCCATTCTGAAAAGGACCCGTATATCCCGACTCTCTGCTTCCTGTCTGCCAACCAGTTCTCTATCCACGTCAGTATATTACCTCCAATACCATGCGCTTTGATTTTGCACACCAATCTCTTGTGCGGGACCTTGTCAAAGGCCTTTTGAAAATCCAAATACACCACATCCACTGGTTCTCCCTTGTCCACTCTGCTAGTTACATCCTCAAAAAATTCCAGAAGATTCGTCAAGCATGATTTCCCTTTCATAAATCCATGCTGAATTGGTCCGATCCTGTCACTGCTTTCCAAATGCGCTGCTATTTCATCCTTAATGATTGATTCCAACATTTTCCCCACTACTGATGTCAGGCTAACCGGTCTATAATTGTCTGTTTTCTCTCTCCCTCCTTTTTTTAAATGTGGTGTTACATTAACTACCCTCCAGTCCATAGGAACTGATCCAGAGGCGATAGACTGTTGGAAAATGATCACCAATGCATCCACTATTTCTAGGGCCACTTCCTTAAGTACTCTAGGATGCAGAGTATCAGGCCCCTGGGATTTATCGGCCTTCAATCCCATCAATTTCCCTCACACAATTATCCCTTAAACGATAAAGGGATAAGGGGTTATGGGGAGCGGGCGGGGAAGTGGAGTTGAGTCCATGATCAGATCAGCCATGATCTTATTGAATGGCGGAGCAGGCTCGAGGGGCCGTATGGCCTACTGCTACTCCTATTTCTTATGTTCTTACGTAACCCCCACTGGAAACAGCCTTCCAGTCACAAAAACACCCACCGACCATTACCCTCTGCTTCCTACCTCTGAGCCAATTTTGGATCCCATGGGCTCTTAATTTCATGACCAGTCTGCCATGTGGGACCTTATCAAAAGCCTTGCTAAAATCCAGATACACTACATCAAATGTACTGCCCTCATCGACCCTCATCACCTCCTCAAAAAATTAAATCAAGTTAGTCAGACACGACCTTAACAAATCTATGCTGACTGTCCTTGATTAATCCGTGCCTTTCTAACTGAAGATTTATCCTGTTCCTCAGAAAGCTTTTCAATAATTTTCCCACCACCGAGATTAGGCTGACTGGTCTGTAATTACTCAGTCTATCCCTTTCTCCCTTTTTAAACAATGGTGCAATGTTAGCACTCCTCCAGCACCACACCTGTAACCAGAGAGGATTGGAAAATGATGGTCAGAGCCTCTGCTATTTCCTCTCTTGCTTCTCTTGGGATACATTTCATCTGGGCCTGGGGATTTGTCCACTTTCAACGATGCTAAACCCCTTAATACTTCCTCTCTCGCTATGTTTATTTCATCTAATATTTCACACTCCTCTTCCTATTGCAGTGTCTGCATCGCCCCTCTCTTTTGTGAAAACAGACGCAAAGTATTCATTCAGAATCATACCCACACCTTCTGTCTCGACACACAGATTACTCATATGGTCTCTAATAGGCCCTACTTTTTCTTTAGTTATCCTCTTGCTCTTAATGTATTTATAAAACATCTTTGGGGTTCGCTTAATTTTACTTGCCAATATTTTTCATGACCTTTCTTTGTTTTCCTAATTTCCTTTTTAATTTCACTCCTGCACTTTCTGTACTCCTCTCGGGTTCCTGCAGTATTGAGCCCTCATCTGACATAAGCCTCCCTTTTTCTCTTTATCCTACCCTGTATGCCCCTTGACATTCAGGGGGCTCTAGATTTGTTAGTCCCACCCTTTTCTTTAAGGAATATACTTGCTCTGAACCCTCACTATATCCTCCTGTCTCTGCAGTTTTATTTTGCATTGCTGCCAGATCTAAGCTGTTCCCAACCTCGGCCAGAACATTAAAACCGTCAGATTGTAATTCCGGATTTACAACAGAATTAAGCTTTTGATTAATACGGTGACACAGTTTGAACCCTCCCAACATTCCTGTCCAGCAGACCTGTTTCTGTTGAGAGTCTGGATTCCACTCAGAGTAATCTTACTTATGGAGCATTTAATTTCAGTTACCGAGAGCTTTAGAAAGCCTGTGTCTGATGGTGCAATTCTCCATGAACTCAGACACGCACAGATCAGGGAGGCCCCAGATTCAAATCCTGGTCTGTGTTGTTAGGTGGGAGACTGCAATTAGCGTCAGGGAGCTGGACGGGGAAAGCAGTATCTGCCAGAGACCTGTACCTCTGGAAAGTGCCCCACCACAGTCAATAGCCTGTCAACACTCAGCGCCCATGAGGAATGGTCACGGGTGGGTAGTGGGGTGGGCAGTGGGGTGGGGTGGGGGGCAGGCGGGTGGGGGGAGGACCGATCACCGGCCCGTACTGTCCTCAGAGGGAGACAAGAGGACGGCCAGCAACTGACCTCCCGAAAGCCATAAAGACTCTCATCGGATCCACACTTTACAAGCTGTTACTTTCCAAGAGACTGCTCAAACCATCAATTAAGCTCACACAAATAAATGCTTCTTAATAAAGACAGTTAATGAAATCCATTAATTCGAAACAACGCCACAGTCCGGGGTCAGTGATGTAACCGGTTCCAGCCGTATGTAGGGGGGGTGGAGGAGAGAGAGAGAGAGACACAGGGGGGTGGGGGGGGGAGGGGGAGAGAGAGACACGGGGGGGGGGGGGGCAGGGGGAGAGAGAGACACGGGGGGGGAGGGGGAGAGACACGGGGGGGGCAGGGGGAGAGAGAGACACGGGGGGGGGGGAAGAGAGAGAGAGACATGGGGGGGAGGGGAGGGAGAGACACGGGGGGGCAGGGGGAGAGAGAGACATGGGGGGGGGGGGGAGGGGGAGAGAGAGAGAGACATGGGGGGGGGCAGGGGGAGAGAGAGACACGGGGGGGGAGGGGGAGAGACACGGGGGGGGGCAGGGAGAGAGAGAGACACGGGGGGGGGGAAGAGAGAGAGAGACATGGGGGGGAGGGGAGGGAGAGACACGGGGGGGAGGGGGCAGAGAGAGAGAGACACGGGGAGGGGGGAGGGGGAGAGACACAGAGGTGGGGTGGGAGGGTGAGAGACACGGGGGGGGGCAGGGGGAGAGAGAGACACGGGGGGGGGGAAGAGAGAGAGAGACACGGAGGGGGGGGGGAAAGAGAGAGAGACACGGGGGGGGGAGGGGAGAGAGAGACATGGAGGAGGGGGAGACACGGGGGGGGAGGGGGGCAGAGAGAGAGACATGGGGGGGGGAGGGGGAGAGACACAGAGGTGGGGCGGGAGGGGGAGAGACACGGGGGGGAGGGGGAGAGACACGGGGGGGGGGATAGAGGGAGACACGGGGGAGGGAATAGAGGGAGACATGGGGGGGGTAATAGAGGGAGACACGGGGGGAGGGGAATAGAGGGAGACATGGGGGGGGGGAATACAGAGACACACGGGGGGGGGGGTAGAGGGAGACACGGGGGGGTGGGGGGGGGATAGAGGGAGACACGGGGGGGGGGGGGGGGGTAGAGACCCAACCTACTCAACCTTTCCTCATAAGTCAACCCCCTCATCCCCGGAATTAACCGAGTGAACCTTCTCTGAACTGCCTCCAAAGCAAGTATATCCTTTTGTAAATATGGAAACGAAAACTGCACGCAGTACTCCAGGTGTGGCCTCACCAATACCCTGTATAACTGGAGCAAGATTTCCCTGCTTTTATACTCCATCCCCTTTGCAATAAAGGCCAAGATACCATTGGCCTTCCTGATCACTTGCTGTACCTGCATACTATCCTTTTGTGTTTCATGCACAAGTACCCCCAGGTCCCGCTGTACTGCAGCACTTTGTAATCTTTCTCCATTTAAATAATAACTTGCTCTTTGATTTTTTTCTGCCAAAGTGGATAACCTCTCACTTTCTAACATTATACTCCATCTCCCAAATTTTTGCCCACTCACTTAGCCTGTCTATGTCCTTTTGTAGATTTTTTGTGTCCTCCTCACACATTGCTTTTCCTCCCATCTTTGTATCATCAGCAAACTTGGCTACGTTACACTCGGTCCCTTCTTCCAAGTTGTTAATATAGATTGTAAATAGTTGGGGTCCCAGCACTGATCCCTGCGGCACCCCACTATTACTGATTGCCAACCAGAGAATGAATCATTTATCCCGACTCTCTGTTTTCTGTTAGTTAGCCGATCCTCTATCCATGCTAATATATTACCTCCAACCCCGTGAACTTTTATCTTGTGCAGTAACCTTTTATGTGGCACCTTGTCAAATGCCTTCTGGAAATCTAAATACACCACATCCACTGGTTCCCCTTTATCCATCCTGTTCGTTACATCCTCAAAGAATTCCAGCAAATTTGTCAAACATGACTTCCCCTTCGTAAATCCATGCTGACCCTGCCTGATCGAATTATGCTTTTTCAAATGTCCTGCTACTGCTTCTTTAATAATGGACTCCAATATTTGCCTCAGAGAGCTGTGCAAGCCGGGACATTGAATAAATTTGACAGAGATAGACAGTTTCTTAACTGATAAGGGAATAAGGGGTTATGGGGAGGGGGCAGGAAAGTGGACCCGAGTCCATGATTGGATCAGCCATGATCGTACTAAATGGCGAAGCAGGCTCGAGGAGCCGTATGGTCTACTCCTGCTCCTATTTCTTATGTTCTTATTTTCCCAACCACAGATGTTAGGCTAACTGGTCTATAGTGTCCTGCATGTTGTCTGCCTCAGTTTGTTAAATAGGGGTGTTACATTTGCAGTTTTCCAATCTGCTGGGACCTCCCCAGAATCCAGGGAATTTTGGTAAATTACAACCAATGCATCAACAAGTTACAAGGGTCTGACTCTCAGTAGCCTGGAAGAGCCAATCTCACAATCTAATCACAACCACAAACTGTTCACTGCTCACATCTGATTGACTCAATCACATTGCTGCCAAGCTACAGTAATGGGTTAGGGCAGCTGCCTGGGTATCTACTGCAGGAACCCAACATGTACTGTGGCTTGATGGCTGAGTGTGCAATAGAAACGTTATTAGAGGTGTGTAATTATAAAAGACACTTGCCAAAATACACACAAAATAATGCAGTGAAAAAGCAGCTGTATTTTGTAGTAGCTTAACACTTCTTTAGGACGTCCCAAATCACTCTGCAGCCAATTAATTTACTTTGAACTGGAGGTAAATGTGGCAGCCAATGTTTGCAAGCAAGATCCCACAAATGGCAAATGAATGAATGAGCGAGAATCTGGTTTTGGTGGTTGAATGAACATTGCTGGTCAGGAGAACTGCCATGCTCTTCCTCGAGTTACTGGCCTTGGTTTAATGTTTCTGAAAGACGACATCTCTGTCAACACAACACTCCCTCAGTGCTGCACGGAGGGTCAGTCGAGGTATGTATAGTATAACACACCAAACGTGCGCACAGCATGCTTGCTTCTGTAACACTCAAGCCTGGGAGCACTGGGTTACACAGAAGGTAAACTGTTTGGATGTGATGTGGCCGTTTCCATTGCAGGGTGCTTAGGACAGTGCTGCATCCTTCTATCCAATACTGAGCCACAGTAAGGATCGAAGCTGCCTGGGTCTCATTGCTTGCAGCTGCTTGTCACCGGGCTGTGGACCAGAGCTTTGTTGATGAGGCATCAAGGGTCAGTCCATGGGCTCATATATCATGTAAAAAATAATGTTTTTTATGTTTCTCAGCAGTTTTCCTTTCCCCGAAACTAAAGGCTGTTCTTTAATGTGCCGCTGCTCCAGCTTCCTTGTCCTTTGCCAGCAGCAGGTTGGTGAGTTGCTTGTCCGACACAGTCAGCTGGTGGTACACTCCCATGGCTTGACACAGGTACACAGCAAGGATATGCTTACACTGCAAAATACAGAGCAGCAAAACCAGGAACAGAGAGAATTACTTTGGGAAACTGTAATAAGTAGGCTCCCCCCCTCCACACAACCTCCCCCCATAACCCCAACCCCCCCAAACAACCCCCCCTCCACACAACCTCCCCCCATAACCCCAACCCCCTCCCAAACAATCCCCTCCACACAACCTCCCCCCATAACCCCAACCGCCCCCCTCCACACAACCTCCCACCATTACCCCAACCCCCCCCCCCCAAACAACCCCCCCACACAACCTCCCCCCATAACCCCAACTCCCCCAAACCCCCCCCCACACAACCCCAAAACACCCCCCACCACAACCTCCCCCCAAACAACCCCCCCCACACAACCTCCCCCCATAACCCCAACCCCCCCAAACAACCCCCCCCACACAACCCCAAACCACCCCCCTCCACACAACCTCCCCCCATATCCCCAACCCCCCTTCCACACACCTCCCCCCATAACCCCAACCCCCCCAAAAACCACCCCCCTCCACACAACCTCCCCCCATAACCCAAACCCCCCCCAAACAACCCCCCCTCCACACAACCTCTCCCCATGACCCCAGCCCCCCCCCCCAAAACCACCCCCCCCACACAACCTCCCCCATAACCCCAACCCCCCCGAAACAACCCCCCCCACACAACCCCAAACCACCCCCCCTCCACACAACCTCCCCCCATAACCCCAACCCCCCCAAACAACCTCCCCCTCCACACAACCTCCCCCCATAACCCCAACCCTCCCCAAACAATCCCCTCCACACAACCTCCCCCCATAACCCCAACCCCCCCCCCCTCCACACAACCTCCCCCCATAACCCCAACCCCCCCAAACAATCCCCTCCACACAACCTCCCCCATAACCCCAACCCCCATCACCAACCCCACCCTCCCACAAATAACCGCCCCCCACACAACCTCCCCCCCCATAACCCCCCCCAAACAACGCCCCTCCACACAACCTCCTCCCCATAACCCCCCCCAAACAATCCCCCCACACAACCTCCCCCCATAACCCCAACCCCCCCTCCACACAACCTCCCCCCATAACCCCAACCCCCATCACCAACCCCACCCTCCCACAAATAACCGCCACCCCACGCAACCTCCCCCCCATAACCCCCACCCCCCCCCAAACAACCCCCCTCCACACCACCCCCCCCCCACAACCTCCACCCATAACTGCCTTCTACCCGCCCCCCCCCCGCCACACATAACCTCCCCCCTATGCACAAGATAAAAGTTCACGGAGTTGGGGATAATATATTAGCATGGATAGAGGATTGGCTAACTAACAGACAATAGAGAGTTGGGATAAATGGTTCATCTTTGGTTAGCCGCAGGGATCAGTGCTGGGACCCCAACTATTTACAATCTATATTAATGACTTGGAAGAAGGGACCGAGTGTAACGTAGCCAAGTTTACTGATGATACAAAGATGGGAGGAAAAGCAATGTGTGAGGAGGACACAAAAAATCTGCAAAACGACATAGACAGGCTAAGTGAGTGAGCAAAAATTTGGCAGATGGTGTATAATGTTGGAAAGTGTGAGGTCATCCACTTTGGCAGAAAAAATCAAAGAGCAAATTATTATTTAAATGGAGAAATATTGCAAACTGCCGCAGTACAGTGGGACCTGGGGGTACTTGTGCATGAAACACAAAAGGATAGTATGCAGGTACAGCAAGTGATCAGGAAGGTCAATGGAATCTTGGCCTTTATTGCAAAGGGGATGGAGTATAAAAGCAGGGAAGTCTTGTTATAGCTATATAAGGTATTAGTGAGGCCACAACTGGAATACTGCGTGCAGTTTTGGTTTCCATATTTACGAAAGCATATACTTGCTTTGGAGGCAGTTCAGAGAAGGTTCACTAGGTTGATTCCAGGAATGAGGGGGTTGACTTATGAGGAAAGGTAAGTTGAGCCTTTACTCATTGGAATTCAGAAGAATGAGAGGTGATCTTATCGAAACGTATAAGATTATGAGGGGGCTTGACAAGGTGGATGCAGAGAGGATGTTTCCACTGATGGGGGAGACTAGAACTTGGGGGCATGATCTTAGAATAAGGGGCCGCCAATTTAAAACAGAGATGAGGAGAAATTTCTTCTCTCAGAGGGTTGTAAATCTGTGGAATTCACTGCCTCAGAGAGCTGTGGAAGCTGGGACATTGAATAAATCTAAGACAGAAATAGACAGTTTCTTAAACAATAAGGGAATAAGGGGTTATGGGGAGCGGGCGGGGAAGTGGAGCTGAGTCCATGATCGGATCAGCCATGATCGTATTAAATGGCGGAGCAGGCTCGAGGGGCCGTATGGCCTACCCCTGCTCCTATTTCTTATGTTCTTATATCCCCCACCCCCATCAACAACCCCACTCCCCCACAACCGCCCCCATCACCAACCTCCTCCACAAACAACCTCCCCCCCATCATAACCCCCACCCCCCACAAGCACCTCCCGCCCCCACCACCCCACAAAATCCCCCCACCCCCCCACAATGGCCGATTGCTCAGAACTTTTGTTTGTTTTCTCAAAAAGCCTAACATTCTGTGTTAAACTGAGCAATGACCCGTGTCACCAGCAGTAAAATGAATTAACCGGGAATACTGCTGTTTAAACAAAGGATTTAGTTAAGTCCGAAACTAAGATCTTAAATCTAAACAAGGTAAACTATGTCGGTATGAGGGGAGAGTTGGCTCAGGTAGATTGGGATACTACATTAAAAGGTATGACGGTAGACCAGCAATGGCAAGCATTTAAAGAAATAATACATAATTTACAACAAACATACATTCCTTTAAGGCACAAAAACCCCACACGGAAAAGTGGTCCATCCGTGGCTAACAAGAGAAGTTAATGATAGTATTAGATCAAAGGAAGAGGCTTATAATGTTGCTAAAAAGCCTGAGGATTGTGAGGATTTTAGAATTCAGCAAAGGAGGACCAAGAAATTGATAAAGTGAAAAAAACTATGAGTAAATTAGCAAGAGATATAAAAACAGATTGTAAGCATTTCTATAGGTATGTAAATAGGAAGAGATTAGTGAAAGTAAACGTGGGCCCATTCGAGGCAGTGACAGGAGAAATTATAATGGTAAATAAGGAAATGACAGAGACATTAAACAAATACTTTGTATCTGCCTTCACGGTAGAAGACACAAAAACATTCTGGAACGCATGGGAAACCAAGGGTCTGGAGAGAATGAGGAACTTAAAGAAATCAGTATAAGTAAAGACATATGGCCCAAGTTTCCACGTGATTTGCGCCTGATTTTTAGGAGCAACTGGTGGAGAACGGACTATCTTAGAAATTGCAATTCTCCACATTTTTTTTTCTGCAGTTCTAGTCAGGTAGAACAGTTCCACTTTGGAACAGAATTTTTTTTTCCAAAAGGGGGCGTGTCCGGCTACTGACGCCTGATTTCAAAGTTTCCACAGTGAAAACGTACTCCAAACTAACTTAGAATGGAGCATGTGAAGATTTTTGTAGAACTGAAAAAACCTTGTCTACACATTAAAAAATCAGGCGCAGGTTACAAATTAGGTGTCCAGAACGAGGTGGGGGGGAGGGGGGGAAGGGAAGTCATTAAATTCTATAATAAATCCTTACTTATACTTATACAAATATTATACAAATAAATCCAACCTGAATAAACATTTATAAGCAAAGAAAAGATTAAATAAACCATCTTCCTACCTGTGTGAAAGTGCTTCAGGCAGGCCTTTCGGAACCGAAGGCTGAACGGGTCGGCCCGAGACTTCGGGCAGGGCCCGTCCCCAGCACCAGATTTACAGGTAGGTGGCGTTGGGTCGGGTCGGGGAGGTTCAGTTCGGGTCGGGGGGAGGGAGGGAGAGAGGGAGAGAGGGGGGGGGGGAAGAGAGAGGGGAGGGGGGAGAGAGAGAGAGGGGAGGGGGGAGAGAGAGAGGGGGGGGGAGAGAGAGAGAGGGGGGGAGGGGAAGAGAGAGGGAGGGGGGGAGGGAGGGAGAGAGAGGGAGGGGAGGGGGGAGAGAGAGAGGGGGGGGAGAGAGAGAGGGGGGGGGAGAGAGAGAGAGGGGGGGAGGGGAAGAGAGAGGGAGGGGGGGAGGGAGGGAGAGAGAGGGAGGGAGGGGGAGGTCAGGTCGGATCCAGTCCGGGAGCGAGAGTCGGGTCGGGTCCAGTCGGGGGGGGGGGGGGGGCGGAGCGGGAGCGGGAGTCGGGTCGGGTCGGGGGGCGGGAGTCGGGTCGGTGGGCGGGAGTCGGGTCGGGTCCGGAGGCAAGGGGGGGGGGGGGGCGGAGCGGGTGTCGGGTCGGGGAGTGGGAGTGGGAGTCGGTTGGGGTTGGGTCCAGTCGGGGGGGGAGCGGGTGTCGGGTCTGGTCGGGGGGGGGGGGAAAGCAGGAGCTGGCCGTGGGAGGAGCCTTATTCACGCAGCCCCAGTGAGGCCATTGGGCCAGGGCTCGGGGCTGCGTGCTTCGGGCCCCTCCCACACAGTTCGGCGCCTGGAGCTGCTGCACTTGCGTGCCCACTATAGCGCGCATGTGCAGAGGTCCCGGCACTGCTTTCAGCGCAGGGACCTGGCTCCGCCCCCCCACAGCTCGTGCTGTGCTGTGCCGAGGGCCAGAGGACCTGCAGGGAAGTGGAGAACACCGAAGATTTTTTTAGGCGCACTTTGTGGCGCGAAAAACGGGCGTCCAGGTCGGGACTGCGCCGTTCTAGGCGCGTGTGGAAACTTGGGCCCATTGTACTGGAGAAATTAATGGGATTAAGTGGCGACAAATCCCCTGGACCCGACAACCTGCATCCTAGGGTTTTAAAAGAAGTAGCTGCAGAGATAGTGGATGCACTGATCTTAATCTTCCAGAATTCCATCGATTCTAGAACAGTCCCCAAGGATTGGAAGGTAGCAAACATAACCCCGCTGTTTAAGGAAGGAGGAAGAGAAAAAATGGGAAACTACAGGCCAGTTAGCCTGATATCAGCAGTAGGCAAATGATAGAATCTGTTATTGGGGACGTGGTAACAGGGCACTTAAAAAAATCATAATATGATCAGGCAGAGTCAACAGGGTTTTATGAAAGGGAAATCATGTTTGACAAATCTGTTAAGAGTTTTTTGAAGATGGAACTAGTAGGATGGATAAGGGGGAACCAGTGATGTATTGTATTTAGATTTTCAAAAAGCATTTGATAAGGTGCCACACAAGAGGTTATTACACAAAATTAGAACTCATGAGATTGAGAGTAATAGATTAGCATGGACTGAGGACTGGTTAATAGACAGAAAACAGAGATTAGGAATAAACGGGACTTTTTCGGGTTGGCAGGCTGTAAATAGCGGGGTACCGCAGGGATCAGTGCTGGCGCCCCAGCTATTTACAATCTATATTAATGACTTAGATGAGTATAACGTATCCAAGTTTGCTGATTATGCAAAGTTAGGTGGGAAAGTAATCTGTGAGGAGGACGCAAAGAGGCAGCAGAGAGATATGGACAGGTTGACTGAGGACTGAGTGGGCAAGAACATGACAAATAGAATACAATGTGGGGAAGTGTGAAGTTATCCATTTTGATAGGAAAAACAAAAACACAGAATATTTTTTGAATGGTGAGAGACTGGAAATGTTTGCATTCAGAGGGACCTGAGTGTTCTTGTACATGAATCGCAGAAAGTTAACATGCAGGTACAGCAAGCAATCAGGAAAGCAAATGGTATGTTAGCTTTTGTTACAAAGGGATTAGAGTACAAGAGTAAAGACGCCTTACTACAATTATACAGGGCCTTGGTGTGGCCACACCTGGAGCACTATGTACAGTTCTGGTCTCCTTAACTAAGGAAAGACATACTTGCCTTAGAGGGAGTGCACTGATTCCTGGGATGGGGAATAGTCCTATGAAGAGAGATTGAGGAGACTAGGCCCATATTCTCTAGACTTTAGAAGAATGAGAGGTGATCTCATTGAAACAGACAAAATTCTTACAGGGCTTGACAGGGTAGATGCAGGGAGGATGTTTCCCCCTGGCTGGGGAGTCTAGAACCAGGGGTCTCAGTCTCAGGATAAGGATTGGCCATTTAGGACTGAGATGAGGAGAAATTTCTTCAAAGTGTTGTGAATCTTTGGAATTCTTTCGCCCAGAGGGCTGTGGATGCTCAGTCGTTGAGTATATTCAAGACAGAGGTCGGTAAATTTGGGGGAATTAAGGTATGTAGGGATAGAGCGGGAAGTGGAGTTGAGGTCGAAGATCAGCCATGATATTGAATGGTGGAGCAGGTTCGAGGGGCCGAATGGCCGACTCCTGCTCCTAACTCTTATGTTCTTATGAGCAAGTCACAGATCAGGGAACTACAGAACAGTTAGCAAAACACTGGGAATAGAGGAATACTCGAGAGCATTTTACTGACTGTTCATTTAAAGAGGATAGAGGCAATATGGTGTAGTTGGCAAAGTTTCAATTACACAATGAATCAGCAGGAATTCTCTGAGGAAGCATTTAAATACAAGGGTATGTGTTGGCTTCCAATCTGGTGCAGGAGAGGGTCACGATACAGGGTCTCACACCCTGTGATTGGGGAATTGTTACCTGGGGTGCCGTACTGCAGACACTGCTGCACTTGGAACTTAGAGCAGGCATGAAGCTGCCTGGAGGTCAGGAGGGGTCAAAGGACAAACCTGGAAGGGAAAGTGCCTGTCCTGCTAGTTGATTTTAAGTCCTTACCAATATATTGTCATTCCTTCGTAAGACAGAGTACATGAAGGCTGGACATGAGCAGTAGAGGCAGGAACTTAGGCACCGATACACCCGACCAGAGCTTCCTACAACCTACAGAACAAAACAGAAATTATTTGTCCAAATCAGCCATGATCTCATTGAATGGTGGAGCAGGCTCGAGGGGCCGTATGGCCGATTCCTGCTCCTAGTTCTTATGTTCTTAAATTAGAACAAAATATAGCACAGCCGAAACACAACATCAAATGCAACATACAAGTCTGAAACCACAACTGTTTGGGGAGGAGGGAGGAGGGAGGAGGGAGGAGGGAGGATAATCCTGATCTCAGAAGGTCAAGGACAGGGATATCGCAAACAGCAAGACTCACCATTCCAATCCTGGGCGTCAAAACCTTCCCTTAGCTGTGCGTGCAGCACGTCACCCTCCCCCTCCCCCTCCCCCACCCCCTCCCCCTCCCCCTCCCCCGACCGTGATCGTCACTCCCTCTCCCTCCTCCCGTCACTCCCCCTCCCCCCGACCGTGATCGTCACTCCCTCTCCCTCCTCCCGTCACTCCCCCTCCCCCCCGACCGTGATCGTCACTCCCCCTCCCCCCCGACCGTGACCGTCACTCCCCCTCCCCCCCGACCGTGACCGTCACTCCCCCTCCCCCCGACCGTGATCGTCACTCCCTCTCCCCCTCCCGTCACTCTCCCTCCCCCCGACCGTGATCGTCACTCCCCCTCCCCCTCCCCCGACCGTGATCGTCACTCCCTCTCCCTCCTCCCGTCACTCCCCCTCCCCCCCGACCGTGATCGTCACTCCCCCTCCCCCCGACCGTGACCGTCACTCCCCCTCCCCCCCGACCGTGATCGTCACTCCCTCTCCCCCTCCCGTCACTCCCCCTCCCCCGACCGTGATCGTCACTCCCTCTCCCTCCTCCCGTCACTCCCCCCCCCCCCGACCGTGATCGTCACTCCCTCTCCCCCTCCCGTCACTCCCCCTCCCCCGACCGTGATCGTCACTCCCTCTCCCTCCTCCCGTCACTCCCCCCCCCCCCCGACCGTGATCGTCACTCCCTCTCCCCCTCCCGTCACTCCCCCTCCCCCCCGACCGTGATCGTCACTCCCTCTCCCCCTCCCGTCACTCCCCCTCCCCCGACCGTGATCGTCACTCCCTCTCCCTCCTCCCGTCACTCCCCCCCCCCCCCCGACCGTGATCGTCACTCCCTCTCCCCCTCCCGTCACTCCCCCTCCCCCGACCGTGATCGTCACTCCCTCTCCCCCTCCCGTCACTCCCCCTCCCCCGACCGTGATCGTCACTCCCTCTCCCCCTCCCGTCACTCCCCCTCCCCCGACCGTGATCGTCACTCCCTCTCCCTCCTCCCGTCACTCCCCCTCCCCCCGACCGTGATCGTCACTCCCTCTCCCCCTCCCGTCACTCCCCCTCCCCCGACCGTGATCGTCACTCCCTCTCCCCGTCACTCTCCCTCCCCCCGACCGTGATCGTCACTCCCTCTCCCTCCTCCCGTCACTCCCCCTCCCCCTCCCCCGACCGTGATCGTCACTCCCTCTCCCTCCTCCCGTCACTCCCCCTCCCCCCCGACCGTGATCGTCACTCCCTCTCCCCCTCCCGTCACTCCCCCTCCCCCTCCCCCTCCCCCGACTATGATCGTCACTCCCCCTACCCTTGTGTACACGTTCACATACACCCCTCTCCCCCCTTCCCAACGCAGTACTACATTATTAATCAGTCACAGCCGATTATATATCCTCACTCAGGAGCATATTCAGGCTGAGTAAAGCAGCAATGGTGATAACGGGCACTGCCTCGGATATAGACAGCGAGGTGTGAAACTCAGTAACTACTGCCAGGCAAAAAAAAAGGATAATGGAAGTTAGAATAGAGATAATCCAGAGTGTTGGTGGCCAGTATAGACATATAGGCTGTGCAATAAATCACCCCTCTGCAGCATAGGGTGGGACAGGCTGTACAGTATGTTAGTCACACACTCAGTATGGACACACAGGCTGTACAGTACGTTAGTCACATACTCAGTATGGACACACAGGCTGTACAGTAAACTGATGCTAAAAAATAAGAAAATTGCCCAATGTGCACTATGGTGACTCATGCTTCCTTTTGCTTTGTGTATGACACTGTGCTTTGCAAAGTCTGAATAATTCCAACAGCCGGAGACCATTAGGCATTAATGGGTAAACTGATTACACTGAACACTTCTGTAAAACCACTTATATTTCTAATAAAACTGGTTTTGAAATAAGCATGTTTCCGTCCCTGTGAGCATTTCCTTCCACAAATATAAACTGTTGTGTATGGAGAAAGAGTCAGACTGAACACTGTGAGCTCAAAGTAAAGTGTGACCGTAGTCTTTTATTGCAGGTCTCCAGAGTGCCTCTCCAACTTGTGAGGCCTCCTTAAATACCTGTGCTCCCAAGGGATTATGGGATCCCTTGGGACTCCAGGAGAAGAGCCCTCTGGTGGCTGTACAGAGTAAATACAAGTCCACATATATAACATAAACCATTTTACAGTATTTCCAGTCAGCTACATTGCACAAATTCCAGTGAGATTGCCTTCAGTACTGGCCCATATTCCATCCAGTGTTTGATGGGACAGTGTAGAGAGAGCTTTACTCTGTATCTAACCCCCTGTACCTGCCCTGGGAGTGTTTGATGGGACAGTGTAGAGGGAGCTTTACTCTGTATCTAACCCCGTGCTGTACCTGCCCTGGGAGTGTTTGATGGGACAGTGTAGAGGGAGCTTTACTCTGTATCTAACCCCCTGTACCTGTCCTGGGAGTGTTTGATGGGACAGTGTAGAGGGAGCTTTACTCTGTATCTAACCCCGTGCTGTACCTGCCCTGGGAGTGTTTGATGGGACAGTGTAGAGGGAGCTTTACTCTGTATCTAACCCCCTGTACCTGCCCTGGGAGTGTTTGATGGGACAGTGTAGAGGGAGCTTTACTCTGTATCTAACCCCCTGTACCTGCCCTGGGAGTGTTTAATGGGTGATTTACTCTGGGGAATTTAAATTCAGTGAATTAAATAAATCTGGAATAAAAAGCTAGTGTCAGTAATGGTGACCATGAAACTGCCGGATTGTGGTAAAAACCCGTCAGGTTCAGTAATGCCCTTTAGGGAGGAGATCTGCCGCCCTTACCTATATGTGACTCCAGACCCACAGCAATGTGGTTGACAACTGCCCTTTGAACTGGCCCAGCGAGCCCCTCTGTGTATCAAACCGCTACAAAGAACAGCGGTTCAAGGCGGCGGCTCACCACCACCTTCTCGAGAGCATTTAGGGATGGGCAATAAATGGCAGCCATGTCAACGACGCCCACATCCCGCGAACAGATAAATAAAACAAAGGCTGTGTGTGCAGCGTTCTCTCCGGCAAGTCAGGCTCGACAGCAGGGACTCGCAATCAACACTTCTCCAGAAACTGCTCAAATTACTCAGCGGGTCCGGCAGAGAGAAACAAGAATTAGTGCTTCAGGTCAATGATCAGACTGGATGATAGACAAGCAATCTGAGAACGAAGAGGTCGCGCTGGGCGGCGGCGCGTAGGGGTCGGGGTCAGGTCATGTAGGGGTCGGGCTGGGCGGGGGTGGGGGAGGGCTGGGGCAGGGGAGGGCTGGGGCGGGAGGGGGGGAAGGGCTGGGGCGGGGTGGGGGAGGGCTGGGCAGGGGGAGGGCTGGGGCAGTGGAGGTCTGGGGCGGGGGGGGGGGGAGGGCTGGGGCGGGGGGGGGGGGGGAGGGCTGGGGCAGGGGGGGGAGGGCAGGGGCGGGGGGGAAGGGCAGGGGCGGGGGGAAGGGCGGGGGCGGGGGGGAAGGGCTGGGGCGTGGGCAGGGAGGGCTGGGGGGAGGGGGAGGGCTGGGGCGGGGGGGAAGGGCGGGGGGCGGGGAGGGCTGGGGCAGGGGGGGAGGGCTGGGGCGGGGGCGGAGGGGAGGGCTGGGGCGGGGGGGGGGAGGGGAGGGCTGGGGCAGGGGGGGGGGAGGGCTGGGGCAGGGGGGGGAAGGGCCGGGGGGGGGGGGAGGGCTGGGGCAGGGGGGGGGAAGGGCCGGGGGGGGGGGAGGGCTGGGGCGGTGGGGGGAGGGCTGGGGCGGGGGGGGGAGGGCTGGAGCGGGGAGGGCTGGGGCGGGGGCGGGGAGGGCTGGGGCAGGGGGGGGAAGGGCCGGGGGGGGGGGGAGGGCTGGGGCGGGGGGGGAGGGCTGGAGCGGGGAGGGCTGGGGCAGGGGGGGAAGGGCGGGAGGGGGGAGGGCTGGGGCGGGGGCGGGAAGGGCTGGGGCAGGGGGGGGAAGGGCGGTGGGGGAAGGGCTGGGGCGGTGGGGGGGAGGGCTGGGGCGGGGGGGGGGGGGAGGGCTGGGGGGGGAGGGCTGGGGCAGGGGGGGGGAAGGGCGGGGGGGGGAGAGGGATGGTGGAAGGGGGTTGGCTGGCCCGGGGAGGGGGCTGGACGGGGAGTCGGGGTCGGGGTCGGGCTGGGTGTTGTCAGCATGTGTGTGTCTGCAGATGGTGCCAGCCTGCTGCTCTACTTTAGCGAGCACTGTTCTTGACTTGAGCTGAAGCTTATGCAGGGTGGAAGATGGGAGGACAGCCAGGAGTGCACTGGAATAGTCTAGATGTAACAAAGGCGGGATGAGGGCTTCAGCAGCAGATGAGCTGAGGCAGTGGTGAAGTCAGGTGATGTCACGGTCTTAGCGACGGTGCGATATGTGGTCGGAAGCTCAGCTCGGGGTCAAATACCACAGCAAGGTTGCGAACGGTCTGGTTCAGCCTCAGACAGTGGCTAGGGAGAGGGACGGAGTCGGTGTCTAGGGAACGCAGTTTGTGGCAGGGACTGAAGACAATGGCTTCGGTCTTCCCAATATTTAGGTGCAGGAAATTTCTCTTCATCCAGTACTGGAAGTCGGACAAGCAGTCTGACAGATCAGAGACATTGGAGGGCTCGAGAGAGAGAGAGCGAGACAGGGAGAGAGAGAGAGAGGTGGTCAGGTAGAGCGAGCTGTCATCAGCGTATGCGTGGAACTGGAGGGGTAGCATGTAGATAGGAAATAGGAGAGGGTGTTGGAGGAGGAAAGTGTGGTCAATCGCGTTAAATGCTGCAGACAGGTCGACAAGCACGAGAGAGGAAGTCTCGAGACACAACACACTGTGCACATGGTGTACAGTCAGAGTGCTGGAGGAGGGCGAGGCCCAGTGGGGTTTGCAATTACCTCAATGGGTAGTAGGTAATATTTGGAATTGCTCAGCCTGGAGGGGGAATACTATGAAAGGCAACAGAAATAAATAAACCATGAATTTTGCCTCATTTTAGTGAAGGGCTGCACCGATCATTGACTTGTGCCGTCTCTGTAACATGCTGAGAAACTGGTCAGGGTCCCAGGGTCAGATGACAGACACTGCACCACACATGCTCAGGATGTCACAAACACCACAGATACAAAATACCAACTACGAACTTTGGTTCACTAACACAGTGTTTATTTACATAAATTAGCATCAATTGAAATTAATGTGCTCAAAATGTAACATGAGCTGTGTCAAGTTTAAAGAGAATACGACATTCACTCCACAGATTCCGTGTGTAACAGTCAGAACAGACTGTGGGTGCTCATTCGGTTTGCAAATGTGCAAAGTGTCATAGTTACAAAACCAGACCTGAAACCAAGTCATTAGATGAGTCAAATGTCAGATATTTGAAGTTTGCAAATTCTAGGGTGTTTTAGAACGAACGGGGAAATTACAGATTGAACCCATTCAATGAACTCTGACAGTGGATTACTCAGTGCTACTCAAAGGGAAAATTCGAATCACAGAATCTTGCTGCACAGGAGGAGGCCTTTACCCATCGAGCCTGTGCTGGCTCTGTGACAGAACGATCCAATCAGTCCCACTCCCCCCGCTCTTTCCCCGCAGCCCGGCAAATTTTCCTCTTCCGAGTATTGATCCATTTCCCGGTTTGACAGTTATTATTGAATCTGCTCCCACCGCCCTTTCAGACAGCGTGTTCCCGATCACAACAACTCGCTGCGTAAACACATTCTCCTCTCCTCCCCTCCCCCTCTGGCTCTTTTGACAATTACCTTCAATCTGTGTCCCTCTGGTTACCGAGCCTCCTGCCACTGGAAACAATTTCCCCTTATTTGCTCTTCTCAAAACCCTTCAAGATTCTGAATACCTCGATCAAATCTTCCCTTAAACTTCTCTGATCCAAGGAGAACAACCCCAGCTTCTCCAATCTCTCCACATCACTAAAGTCCCTCATCCCTGGGATCATTGCAGTAAATCTCCTCTCTACCCTCTCTAAAGCCTTCTCCCAGAATTGGACACAATGCTCCAACTCAGGCCTAACCAGTGATTTATAAAGATTCAATGTGACAAACAGAGTGGGGAAAACAAGAGGTTCTCACTAAACATTTGGTGAGGGAGGGGGCAGGTTGGAGTATCAGTGTACCGACACTGGGGAAGGTTAGAGTATCAGTGTACCGACACTGGGGCAGGTTAGAGTATCAGTGTACCGACACTAGGGGAGGTTAGAGTATCAGTGTACCGACACTGGGGCAGGTTAGAGTATCAGTGTACGGACACTGGGGGAGGTTAGAGTATCAGTGTACCGACACTGGGGCAGGTTAGAGTATCAGTGTACCGACACTGGGGCAGGTTAGAGTATCAGTGTACTGACACTGGGGCAGGTTAGAGTATCAGTGTACGGACACTGGGGCAGGTTAGAGTATCAGTGTACCGACACTGGGGAAGGTTAGAGTATCAGTGTACCGACACTGGGGCAGGTTGGAGTATCAGTGTACGGACACTGGGGAAGGTTAGAGTATCAGTGTACCGACACTGGGGCAGGTTAGAGTATCAGTGTACCGACACTAGGGGAGGTTAGAGTATCAGTGTACCGACACTGGGGCAGGTTGGAGTATCAGTGTACCGACACTGGGGAAGGTTAGAGTATCAGTGTACCGACACTGGGGCAGGTTAGAGTATCAGTGTACCGACACTGGGGCAGGTTAGAGTATCAGTGTACGGACACTGGGGCAGGTTAGAGTATCAGTGTACTGACACTGGGGCAGGTTAGAGTATCAGTGTACGGACACTGGGGCAGGTTAGAGTATCAGTGTACCGACACTGGGGCAGGTTAGAGTATCAGTGTACCGACACTAGGGGAGGTTAGAGTATCAGTGTACCGACACTGGGGCAGGTTAGAGTATCAGTGTACTGACACTGGGGCAGGTTAGAGTATCAGTGTACGGACACTGGGGCAGGTTAGAGTATCAGTGTACCGACACTGGGGAAGGTTAGAGTATCAGTGTACCGACACTGGGGCAGGTTGGAGTATCAGTGTACCGACACTGGGGAAGGTTAGAGTATCAGTGTACCGACACTGGGGCAGGTTAGAGTATCAGTGTACCGACACTGGGGCAGGTTAGAGTATCAGTGTACCGACACTAGGGGAGGTTAGAGTATCAGTGTACCGACACTAGGGGAGGTTAGAGTATCAGTGTACTGACACTGGGGCAGGTTAGAGTATCAGTGTACTGACACTGGGGCAGGTTAGAGTATCAGTGTACCGACACTGGGGAAGGTTAGAGTATCAGTGTACCGACACTGGGGCAGGTTAGAGTATTAGTATACCGACACTGGGGCAGGTTAGAGTATCAGTGTACGGACACTGGGGCAGGTTAGAGTATCAGTGTACCGACACTGGGGCAGGTTAGAGTATCAGTGTACCGACACTGGAGCAGGTTAGAGTATCAGTGTACCGACACTAGGGGAGGTTAGAGTATCAGTGTACCGACATTGGGGGAGGTTAGAGTATCAGTGTACTGACACTGGGGGAGGTTAGAGTATCAGTGTACCGACACTGGGGCTGGTTGGAGTATCAGTGTACCGACACTGGGGCAGGTTGGAGTATCAGTGTACCGACACTGGGGCAGGTTAGAGTATCAGTGTACCGACACTGGGGCAGGTTGGAGTATCAGTGTACCGACACTGGGGAAGGTTAGAGTATCAGTGTACCGACACTAGGGGAGGTTAGAGTATCAGTGTACCGATACTGGGGCAGGTTAGAGTATCAGTGTATCGACACTGGGGCAGGTTGGAGTATCAGTATACCGACACTGGGGGAGGTTAGAGTATCAGTGTACCGACACTGGGGCAGGTTAGAGTATCAGTGTACCGACACTGGGGCAGGTTAGAGTATCAGTGTACCGACACTGGGGCAGGTTAGAGTATCAGTGCACCGACACTGGGGCAGGTTAGAGTATCAGTGCACCGACACTGGGGCAGGTTAGAGTATCAGTGTACCGACACTGGGGGAGGTTAGAGTATCAGTGTACTGACACTGGGGCAGGTTAGAGTATCAGTGTACCGACACTGGGGCAGGTTGGAGTATCAGTGTACCGACACTGGGGCAGGTTGGAGTATCAGTATACCGACACTGGGGCAGGTTGGAGTATCAGTGTACCGACACTGGGGCAGGTTGGAGTATCAGTGTACCGACACTGGGGCAGGTTGGAGTATCAGTATACCGACACTGGGGGAGGTTAGAGTATCAGTGTACTGACACTGGGGCAGGTTAGAGTATCAGTGTACCGACACTGGGGCAGGTTAGAGTATCAGTGCACCGACACTGGGGCAGGTTAGAGTATCAGTGTCCCGACACTGGGGCAGGTTAGAGTATCAGTGTACTGACACTGGGGGAGGTTAGAGTATCAATGTACCGACACTGGGGCAGGTTAGAGTATCAGTGTACCGACACTGGGGGAGGTTAGAGTATCAGTGTACCGACACTGGGGCAGGTTAGAGTATCAGTGTACCGACACTGGGGCAGGTTAGAGTATCAGTGTACGGACACTGGGGGAGGTGTGAGTATCAGTGTACCGACACTGGGGGAGGTGAGAGTATCAGTGTACCGACACTGGGGGAGGTTAGAGTATCAGTGTACCGACACTGGGGCAGGTTAGAGTATCAGTGTACCGACACTGGGGAAGGTTAGAGTATCAGTGTACGGACACTGGGGCAGGTTAGAGTATCAGTGCACCGACACTGGGGGAGGTTAGAGTATCAGTGTACCGACACTGGGGCAGGTTAGAGTATCAGTGTACCGACACTGGGGCAGGTTAGAGTATCAGTGTACCGACACTGGGGGAGGGGAAAACAAAGGCATCTTATTAAATTCGGGATGGGAGGGGAACACAGCATGGAGTGGAAATAACGGTATGTCGGAGGCAATAGGACCAACACAGAGTTGCTAAAATGTGAAGGACATCAACCGAGCGTTGTAGTCAGAGATCGGGTAAGTCACCAAATCCACAAATAGCACAGTTGTCATCGGGAGCACAGCGCAATAAATGCAGATTAGAGATCATTCTTCCCATCAATCGCAGCCCAATGGTTGCATGAGTGGCCGAGTTTGATACTGACATGCTAAAAGATTAACGAGGGGCTGACTGAGTCGCTGAAGCGGTGAGATCGAATAGTAAACAGACCCACCCCGCCCTGTCCCGTCCCGCAGACTGTGACCTTGGCCTCTGGGGTCATCCTTCAATTACCCAGCCTATTTTCAGTTCCCTGGCACTGCGCACTGAGTCATGTTACTTAAATACTGACTGATTAGACAGTGCGGTGCTGCAGGGCAGGGAGACTGGGACTGTCCCCACCAGACACACAGTGGGAGAAGCGAGTTGAGAGGGAGTCGCTTCCATTCAGAGTGGTGTGAGGGTGTGGGCAGAGTCCATTCGGTCTTCACAGGAGTTGGTTTCCTGTATACACTAATTACAATAAAATGTTGAACATGGCCTTTATAAACTGGTTTCCGATTCTCTTGCATGGTGAAGTGGGGTGATACAACAACTTGTTTTACATAGCGCCTTTAATGTAGTAAAACGACCCAAGGCACTGAATTCAGCACTGTCTAACCAACATCGTTCAACATGTTGTCCCAATTGAGAAATCTGAATTAAAATAACAAATGCTTGAAGCCAGGGTTCAGATGTGTCCAGGGGGCCGGGGAGATCTGTCGTTTTATGACAATTCCCAGCTGCCTGAGTCCACAGGATGAAGAACCCGTTTTAAACACAAACATGAACTGGATGACCTCCTGGGTTACACAGCACCTGGTCTGAGAACAGACCTGACGCACGGATGGAATAGGGAGACAGGAGTATCCGGAACAGTGTAGGTGCAACTTCGGCGCGTCCCCATATAACCCGCGCCGTCCCACATAACCCTCACCGTCCCACATAACCCCCTCCGTCCCATATAACCCCCTCCGTCCCACATAACCCTCGCGTCCCACATAACCCTCGCGTCCCACATAACCCTCACCGTCCCACATAACCCCCTCCGTCCCATATAACCCCCTCCGTCCCATATAACCCCCTCCGTCCCATATAACCCCCTCCGTCGCATATAACCCGCTCCGTCGCATATAACCCGCGCCGTCCCATATAACCCTCGCGTCCCACATAACCCTCGCGTCCCACATAACCCTCACCGTCCCACATAACCCCCTCCGTCCCACATAACCCCCTCCGTCCCATATAACCCCCTCCGTCCCATATAACCCCCTCCGTCGCATATAACCCGCTCCGTCGCAAATAACCTGCGCCGTCCCATATAACCCTCGCGTCCCACATAACCCGCGCCGTCCCATATAACCCTCGCGTCCCACATAACCCTCGCGTCCCACATAACCCTCGCGTCCCACATAACCCTCGCGTCCCACATAACCCTCGCCTTCCCACATAACCCTCACCGTCCCACATAACCCCCTCCGTCCCACATAACCCTCGCGTCCCACATAACCCTCGCGTCCCACATAATCCCCTCCGTCCCACATAACCCTCGCGTCCCACATAACCCTCGCGTCCCACATAATCCCCTCCGTCCCATATAACCCTCGCGTCCCACATAACCCGCGCCGTCCCACATAACCCTCGCGTCCCACATAACCCTCGCGTCCCACATAACCCCCTCCGTCCCACATAACCCTCGCGTCCCACATAACCCTCGCGTCCCACATAACCCTCTCCGTCCCACATAACCCTCGCGTCCCACATAACCCTCGCGTCCCACATAACCCCCTCCGTCCCACATAACCCGCGCCGTCCCACATAACCCTCACCGTCCCATATAACCCCCTCCGTCCCACATAACCCGCGCCGTCCCACATAACCCTCACCGTCCCACATAACCCCCTCCGTCCCACATAACCCCCTCCGTCCCATATAACCCCCTCCGTCCCATATAACCCCCTCCGTCGCATATAACCCGCTCCGTCGCATATAACCCGCGCCGTCCCATATAACCCTCGCGTCCCACATAACCCGCGCCGTCCCATATAACCCTCGCGTCCCACATAACCCTCGCGTCCCACATAACCCTCGCGTCCCACATAACCCTCGCGTCCCACATAACCCTCGCGTCCCACATGACCCTCACCGTCCCACATAACCCTCGCGTCCCACATAACCCTCACCGTCCCATATAACCCCCTCCGTCCCACATAACCCTCGCGTCCCACATAACCCTCGCGTCCCACATGACCCTCACCGTCCCACATAACCCTCGCGTCCCACATAACCCCCTCCGTCCCACATAACCCTCACCGTCCCACATGACCCTCACCGTCCCACATAACCCTCACCGTCCCACATAACCCTCGCGTCCCACATAACCCTCACCGTCCCACATGACCCTCACCGTCCCACATGACCCTCACCGTCCCACATGACCCTCACCGTCCCACATAACCCTCACCGTCCCACATAACCCTCGCGTCCCACATGACCCTCACCGTCCCACATGACCCTCACCGTCCCACATGACCCTCGCGTCCCACATGACCCTCACCGTCCCACATAACCCTCGCGTCCCACATAACCCTCGCGTCCCACATAACCCTCACCGTCCCACATAACCCTCTCCGTCCCACATGACCCTCACCGTCCCACATAACCCTCGCGTCCCACATAACCCTCACCGTCCCACATAACCCTCTCCGTCCCACATGACCCTCACCGTCCCACATGACCCTCTCCGTCCCACATGACCCTCACCGTCCCACATAACCCTCACCGTCCCACATAACCCTCTCCGTCCCACATAACCCTCACCGTCCCACATAACCCTCTCCGTCCCACATGACCCTCACCGTCCCACATAACCCTCACCGTCCCACATAACCCTCTCCGTCCCACATAACCCTCACCGTCCCACATGACCCTCGCGTCCCACATGACCCTCACCGTCCCACATAACCCTCGCGTCCCACATAACCCTCACCGTCCCACATGACCCTCACCGTCCCACATGACCCTCACCGTCCCACATAACCCTCGCGTCCCACATAACCCTCACCGTCCCACATGACCCTCACCGTCCCACATAACCCTCGCGTCCCACATGACCCTCACCGTCCCACATAACCCTCGCCTTCCCACATAACCCTCGCCTTCCCACATAACCCTCGCCGTCCCAAATAACCCTCGCGTCCCACATAACCCGCGCCGTCCCATATAACCCTCGCGTCCCACATAACCCTCGCGTCCCACATAACCCTCGCGTCCCACATAACCCTCGCGTCCCACATAACCCTCGCGTCCCACATAACCCTCGCGTCCCACATAACCCGCGCCGTCCCACATAACCCTCGCGTCCCACATAACCCTCGCGTCCCACATGACCCTCACCGTCCCACATAACCCTCACCGTCCCACATAACCCTCGCCTTCCCACATAACCCTTGCGTCCCACATAACCCCCTCCGTCCCACATAACCCTCGCGTCCCACATAACCCTCACCGTCCCATATAACCCCCTCCGTCCCATATAACCCGTGCCGTCCCATATAACCCGCGCCGTCCCATTTAACCAGCGCCGTCCCATATAACCCGCGCCGTCCCATATAACCCGCGCCGTCCCATATAACCCGCGCCGTCCCATATAACCCGCGCCGTCCCATATAACCCGCGCCGTCCCATATAACCAGCGCCGTCCCATATAACCCTCTCCGTCCCATATAACTCGCGCCGTCCCACATAACCCGCGCCGTCCCACATAACCCGCGCCGTCCCACATAACCCTCGCCGTCCCAAATAACCCCATCCTTCCCATATAACCCGCGCCGTCCCAGATAACCCGCGCCGTCCCATATAACCCGCGGCGTCCCATATAACCCGCGCCGTCCCATATAACCCACGTCGTCACACATAACCCACGTCGTCCCATATTGCCCCATCCGTCCCATATAACCCGCTCCGTCCCATATAACCTCCTCCGTCCCATATAACCTCCTCCGTCCCATATAACCTCCTCCGTCCCATATAACCTCCTCCGTCCCATATAACCCGCGCCGTCCCATATAACCTACTCCGTCCCATATAACCTCCTCCGTCCCATATAACCCCCTCCGTCCCATATAACCCGCGCCGTCCCATATAACCTCCTCCGTCCCATATAACCTCCTCCGTCCCATATAACCTCCTCCGTCCCATATAACCCGCTCCGTCCCATATAACCCGCTCCGTCCCATATAACCTCCTCCGTCCCATATAATCTCCTCCGTCCCATATAACCTCCTCCGTCCCATATAACCCGCTCCGTCCCATATAACCTCCTCCGTCCCATATAACCCACTCCGTCCCGTATAACCCGCGCCGTCCCGTATAATCCTCGCCGTCCCGTATAACCCTCGCCGTCCTGTATAACCCGCGCCGTCCCGTATAACCCGCGCCGTCCCGTATAACCACCTCCGTCCCGTATAACCACCTCCGTCCCATATAACCCTCGCCGTCCCACATAACCCTCGCCGTCCCATATAACCCGCTCCGTCCCATATAACCCGCGCCGTCCCATATAACCCCCTCCGTCCCATATAACCCCCTCCGTCCCATATAACCCCCTCCGTCCCACATAACCCGCGCCGTCCCACATAACCCGCGCCGTCCCACATAACCCTCACCGTCCCGTATAACCCGTGCCGTCCCGTATAACCCTCGCCGTCCCATATAACCCTCGCCGTCCCATATAACCCTCGCCGTCCCATACAACCCTCGCCGTCCCATACAACCCGCGCCGTCCCATACAACCCGCGCCGTCCCATACAACCCGCGCCGTCCCATACAACCCGCGCCGTCCCATACAACCCGCGCCGTCCCAGATAACCCGCGCCAGTCCCCATATAACACTCGCCGTCCCATATAACCCTCGCCGTCCCAAATAACCCTCGCCGTCCCAAATAACACTCGCCGTCCCATATAATCCTCGCCGTCCCATATAACCCTCGCCGTCCCATATAACCCCCTCCGTCCCATATAACCCGCTCCGTCCCATATAACCCGCGCCGTCCCATATAACCCCCTCCGTCCCATATAACCCCCTCCGTCCCATATAACCCCCTCCGTCCCATATAACCCCCTCCGTCCCATAAAACCCCCTCCGTCCCATAAAACCCCCTCCGTCCCATATAACCCCCTCCGTCCCATATAACCCCCTCCGTCCCATATAACCCCCTCCGTCCCATATAACCCCCTCTGTCCCATATAACCCCCTCCCCGTCCCATATAAACCGCTCCGTCCCATATAACCCGCGCCGTCCCATATAACCCGCGCCGTCCCATATAACCCGCGCCGTCCCATATAACCCATGCCAGTCCCCATATAACCCTCGCCGTCCCATATAACCCTCGCCGTCTTATATAACCCGCGCCGTCCCATAAAACCCTCGCCGTCCCATAAAACCCGCGCCGTCCCATATAACCCTCGCCGTCCCATATAACCCGCGCCGTCCCATATAACCCGCGCCGTCCCATATAACCCGCGCCGTCCCATATAACCCGCGCCGTCCCATATAACCCGCGCCGTCCCATATAACCCGCGCCGTCCCATATAACCCTCTCCGTCCCATATAACCCTCGCCGTCCCATATAAACCGCTCCGTCCCATATAACCCCCTCCGTCCCATATAACCCGTGCCGTCCCATATAACCCGCGCCGTCCCATATAACCCGCGCCGTCCCATATAACCCGCGCCGTCCCATATAACCCGTGCCGTCCCATATAACCAGCGCCGTCCCATATAACCCTCTCCGTCCCATATAACTCGCGCCGTCCCACATAACCCGCGCCGTCCCATTTAACCAGCGCCGTCCCATATAACCCGCGCCGTCCCATATAACCCATGCCGTCCCATATAACCAGCGCCGTCCCATATAACCCTCTCCGTCCCATATAACCCGCTCCGTCCCATATAACCCCCTCCGTCCCACATAACCCGCGCCGTCCCACATAACCCGCGCCGTCCCACATAACCCGCGCCGTCCCACATAACCCGCGCCGTCCCACATAACCCGCGCCGTCCCGTATAACCCGCGCCGTCCCGTATAACCCTCGCCGTCCTGTATAACCCGTGCCGTCCAACCCGTGCCGTCCCGTATAATCCTCGCCGTCCCATATAACCCTCGCCGTCCCATATAACCCTCGCCGTCCCATACAACCCTCGCCGTCCCATACAACCCGCGCCGTCCCAGATAACCCGCGCCGTCCCAGATAACCCGTGCCAGTCCCCATATAACACTCGCCGTCCCATATAACCCTCGCCGTCCCAAATAACCCTCGCCGTCCCACATAACACTTGCCGTCCCACATAACCCTCGCCGTCCCATATAACTCTCGCCGTCCCATATAACCCCCTCCGTCCCATATAACCCGCGCCGTCCCATATATCCCGCGCCGTCCCATATAACCCGCGCCGTCCCATATAACCCATGCCAGTCCCCATATAACCCTCGCCGTCCCATATAACCCTCGCCGTCCCATTTAACCCTCTCCGTCCCATATAACCCGCGCCGTCCCATATAACCCGCGCCGTCCCATATAACCCCCTCCGTCCCATATAACCCATGCCAGTCCCCATATAACCCTCGCCGTCCCATATAACCCGCGCCGTCCCATATAACCCGCGCCGTCCCATATAACCAGCGCCGTCCCATATAACCAGCGCCGTCCCATATAACCCTCTCCGTCCCATATAACCCGCGCCGTCCCATATAACCCGCACAGTCCCATATAATCCGCGCCGTCCCATATATCCCGCGCCGTCCCATATAACCCGCGCCGTCCCATATAACCCGCGCCGTCCCATATAACCCATGCCAGTCCCCATATAACCCTCGCCGTCCCATATAACACTCGCGGTCCCATAAAACCCGCGCCGTCCCATATAACCCTCGCCGTCCCATATAACCCGCGCCGTCCCATTTAACCAGCGCCGTCCCATATAACC